>NC_057805.1:315125755-315386882 GCF_018294505.1 Triticum aestivum
CTCCCGATCAACAGGACCCCCGTTTCGACCGTAGGAGGTCCGTTTCCTCCGTTTTGCGGTACGCCACACCCCTCCCGATCAACAGGACTCCCGTTTCGACCATAGGAGGTCCGTTTCCTCCGTTTTGCGGTACGCCAGGCCTCGTTTCCATCGCCTGTTCTGTCCAAGCCCTCCCGATGAACACGACCACGCATTCCGTTCCGACCCAGCCGGTTGGCTCCCACGCGTTCCATTGCCTCCTGATGAACACGACGCATTCCATTGCCTCCCCATGAACACGACGCATTCCGTTGCCTCCCCATGAACACGACGCATTCCGTTGCCTCCCCATGAACACGACGACGACGCTGTTTCTCCGTTCCGACCCAGCCATGTACACGAGCCCTAGCCGTACGTATGCGCGAGTAGGCATTCGAGACCCCGCCTGTATGTACACATACGTGGCCGTATTTTCTTTCTTGCACCCTGGCCGCTGTATGTACGTGTACATGCTACGTGCGTGCCTCTACTACGACACGTACGCGCCTCTACTATGACACGTGCGCGCCTCTAGTTCCACCATTATATATGTACGTACACGTTTCCGACCAGAATGACAACGCTACGTACGCTTCGACCAGGTGGGTCCCGACTGTCAGGCACTTCCTTGCGTGCGAAGATGTAGCTGGTGGGTCCCAGCAGTCAGGGGGGGCGAATCGTTTTGTTTTGTTTTTTTGCCCGGATGCACTTCCTTGCGTGCGAAGGTGTAGCTGGTGGGTCCCAGCAGTCGGGGGAAACGTTTTTTCGTGAAATACGGTGGCCCGTCCGGTGGGTCCCCGCTGTCAGGTGGAGGAATAATTATTTTGCACGTAATAAGGAGGCACTTCCTTGCTGCGGCCGTGGACCCAGCTGTCAGCCTCTCCATGTACAGTCCACGTCTGATGGAAGCCGTTCCTTGACCACATTGACCACGCCGCGCCGAGAGCACTAGGGCGGTGGACGACGGCGATTCCTGGGAAGGGGACGACGTGGAGCCGGGGGAAACGCGGCAGTGGATGCCCACACGTAGAGGAGTACGAGGGCTCACTGGTTCGCTACGGTATGAGGCTGCCGTCGCCGCAGAATAACAGGGGGTGTGGGTGAGTAGAGGGATGGCCTGGCCAGCGGTGGGAGTAGTAGGGGGCGGTGAGGCCTCCGCCGCATCGCAGCCGGCCACGGGAGGCAGGAGCACGAGGCACGACCGGCGCTGGTTTGGGCGGCTGGAGCAAGAAGACTAGAGGTTGAAGAAGCACTACGGCCGTTGGATGGACATTGTACGGTCACTGGAGCTAGAATCATGCATATTGACTAAGTTGACAAAGCCCTCCGTCCCCGTCAACTTAGTAGGCCCACAAGTCAGCCTGCCACTATACTGGGTCCCAGCTAACAGGGGGAGTATTCATTTTTTGTGTGCGTAATAAGGAGGCACTTCCTTGCGTGCGAAGATAGAGCTGGTGGGTCCGAGCTGTCAGCGGCGGTAACGTTTTTTCACGAAATAAGGAGGCATTTCCTTGCGTGCGGCCATGGACCCATCTGTCGGCCTCTCCACGTACAGTCCACTTCAGATGCGTGTCGGTTGTTGACCACGTTGACCAGGCCGCGCCGAGAGCACCAGGGCGGTGGACGACGGCGAGGCCTAGGAAGGGAACGACACGGAGGCAGGGAAGAGTCGGCAGTTGTTTCCCAGCGGAGGGGAGTACGACTGTACGAGGGTTTACTGGTTCGTCTGCCGTCGCCGGAGAATAACAGCAGGTGTGGGTGAGTAGAGGGATGGCTAGGCCAGCGATGGGAGTACGGTGGGGCGGTGAGGCCTGCGCGGCAGCAGAGCCGGCCGTGGGGAGGAGGGAGTAGGCAGTCCCGCCGGCGCTTGTTTGAGCGGCTGGAGCAGGAAGAGCAGAGATTGAAGAAGCACGACGGCCGTTGGATGGCCATCCAACAATCACTGCTTGTGCGTCAACCTTGTTTTTAAGGAAAGCCTCAAATCTGTGGTAAACAGCATACAGCCCATCTACCATTATTTCTAATAATTTGCAGCCCATTTGCTAATTATTAAGGTTTTTTTGGAGCCCATATTCTTTTTGTTAGCATTACAGCCCATATTGTGGCCACGGTTAAAAAATTATACGAAATTTTGCATATTTCGGTGCGGTCCGAACTGTTTTTAATCCCAAAATTTCGACTCACATTCAAACTGATTTTAAAAATAAATGTATATCAATATAAAATCCAACAAATTCTCCACGCATAAAAAATAATGTAATTTAAAATCTCGAAATGAAAAAAAGATATTTGAAACTAATTGTCGGTTTGATGTGTTTTAAAAATGTACAGCCCATTTCTCATTACTGATGGGCCATTTTCTCGGCCAGCCGAATGAAAGCTCTCCTCGTCTTGAAAGATTTGCAGCCCAACAGGCCTGACAAAGCGACTTACTTGGCAAATCACAAAAAAACTGGGCTGTGGCCGTGGACCCAGCTGTCAGCCTCTCCACGTACAGTACTCTTCCGATGGAAGTCGTTCCTTGACCACGTTGACCACGCCGCGTGGAGAGCACCACGGTGGTGGACGACGGCGAGGCCTAGGAAGGGGACGACGCGGCAGTGGAAGCCCGCGCGGAGAGGAGTACGAGGGTTCACTGGTTCGGCTGTGGTGTGAGGCTGCCGTCGCCGCAGGGCCTGGCCAGCTGTGGGAATAGTAGGGGCGGTGAGGCCTCCGCAGTAGCATAGCTGGCCACGGGAGGCAGGAGCATGCGGCACGACCGGCGCTGCTTTGGGCTGCTGGAGCAAGAAGACCAGAGGTTGAAGAAGCACTACGGCCGTTGGATGGACATCGTACGGTCATTGGAGCTAGAATTGTTCATATTGACTAAGTTGACAAAGCCCTCCGTCCCCGTCAACTTAGTAGGCCCACAAGTCAGCCTCCCACCATGGTGGGTAACAGCTAGCAGGGGGAGTATTCATTTTTCTGTGCGTAATAAGGAGGCACTTTCGGTGGGTCCGAGCTGACAGCGGGGGGAACGTTTTTTTCGCGAAATACGGTGGTCCGTCCGGTGGGTCCCAGCAGTCAGGGGCAAACGTTTTTTTGCAAAATACGATGGCCCGTCCGGTGGGTCCCAGCAGTCAGGGGGAAACGTTTTTTCCGTGAAATACTGGTGGCCCGTCCGGTGGGTCCCTGCTGTCAGGTGGAGGAATAATTATTTTGCGCATAATAAGGAGGCACTTCCTTGCGGCTCCCGTGGACCCAGCTGTCAGCCTCTCCACGTACAGTACTCTTCCAATGGAAGTCGGTCGTTGACCACATTGACCACGCCGCGCCGAGAGCACCACGGTGGTGGACGACGGCGAGGCCTAGGAAGGGGACGACGCGGAGCCGGGGAAGACGCGGCAGTGGATGCCCACGCGGAGAGGAGTACGAGGGTTCACTAGTTTGGCTGTGGTGTGAGGCTGCCGTCGCCGCAGAATAACAGGGGGAGTGGGTGAGTGGAGGGATGGCCTGGCCAACGGTGGGAGTAGTATGGGGACGGTGAGGCCTCCGGGGCAGCACAGCCGGCCACGGGAGGCAGGAGCATGCGGCACGACCGGCGCTGCTTTGGGCGGCTGGGGCAAGAAGACCAGAGGTTGAAGAAGCACTACGGCCATTGGATGGACATCGTTGACCACGCCGCGCCGAGAGCACCAGGGCAGTGGACGACGGCGAGGCCTACGAAGGGAACGACACGGAGCCGGGGAAGACACGGCAGTGGCTGCCCATGCGGTGGAGAGTACGAGGGTTGACTGGTTCGGTTGCCGTCGCCGGAAAATAACAGGAGGTGTGGGTGAGTAGAGGGATAGACAGGCTAGGGATGCGAGTATGATGGGGCCGTGAGGCCTACCCGGCAGCACTGCCGGCCACGGGAGGCGGGAGCAGGCGGTTCCGACGGCGCTGGTTTGGGCGGCTGGGGCAGGAAGATCAGAGACTGAAGAAGCACGATTGCCGTTAGATTGACATCTAACGGTCTGACGCTGGTAGAGTCGATTGTTGGCTAAGTTTCTTTTTTGAGAAACCTTGTGTACGCATGCACTTAGTAGGCCCACAAGTCAGCCTCCAAATTTGTGGCAGACAACATAAAGCCCATTTGCTATTTTTTATAATTTGCAGCCCATTTGCTAATTCTTAAGTAATTTATTACAACCCATTTTCTGCCCAGGACCACGGTCAAAAAGTTCAACCTTATTTTGCATATTTCGGTGGATTCCGAACTGTTGTAATCCCGAAATGATAAACATTTTTTAAGAACTTATTGATTTGCCAAAAAAATCGTTTTGTTTTTGTAAGAAAATAAGACGTGGGACAATTGAGTTGGTTTAAGGGAAAACCAGTGGTAAAAAAATCAGCGCTGGGTGGGAAAAAACAACAAAAATAAGGATGTAAATATGAAAAGGGAATTTTATGTGTTTTCAATATAATGATACGTGTATATGAACTAGTAAAACTATAGGTAGAGATTAGAAAACGGATGTAGGACATGCGTTTCAAGAGGAAAATAGAACTGGGCTGTGTGTTTGATTCAGTAAAAAAAACTATCTGCGGATGTTGTAAGACAAAATATAACTAACGCTAGCGGGCCAGAGGCCAGTAGATACCTGCTGGATCTTTGTGCCCCGTTGTCGTCATGGGCTGGGCCCGTTAAAAACAAAACCAACCCTGGGCAATCTACAGCCCAGTTGAAACTTGCTCGACCTGAAAAAACAATATACGTGCTGAATAAACAAGAGAATTCTGCAAGTACAGACTGATAACTGGGATGCAACATGGATATTGTTTTTTTATCGTGATAATAAGTGCATGCACTTGTTTCAAAAAAATTGGAGAACTGGGAATTCGAACGGCGGGTGCTTATGCTACCCATCAAATAAAAATCAGGTGCCTGAAAATTCGTTTCTAAACAAATGATTCAGCTTTATATCCACGTCGACCCTCGGCATGATGGTTGGAAGCAAATGCAAGTTCATACCAAAAGATTGTTAACAACAATACCAACTTGCGGACGACAAGGTAGTACAACTACCAATACCAAACTAACTTATAATCTTTTTACTCCTGGCCCTAGTGTTCGCCTGGTAGAAAATCTTGCAGAGGACCAGCTCCCGCTCCTTCTCTTGCTCCAGGTCCCCGAGGTGGTACTGGTGCATCACCCAGTTGGTCCTCTGCTGGTCGAAGTTCTTGTTGGTGTGCAGCACCAGAACCTTTTTTGTTGCCCGTCTTGCCGGCCGTTGACCATCACCGGCAAGGTATTGCCGGTCTTGTGCCACATCGCGTGCATGCCGCACTCCGACTGTATCTTGCGACGCGTCCACGTGCCCCTTTTGAACGCCCTGGAATTGCGCTGGAAGAAATGCTTCCTTAGGCCACTCAGTGTGATACCTGCAGTATTGTGGAATACAGGTTTTAGTGTACCTAGTTGGCATTTTCATAACATCTTTGGCATGTTGCAGTCACTTGTTTCACTTTTTATTAACTGTCAAATTGTAATTGCTTCACCAGGTCTGCGTCTAAAAAGAAAAATAGAGCTATAAACAAAGGAATATGTTTGTGCAAGTAGACGGCCGATCGGTGTCTTACCTGGAAGTTTCTCAGGTTGGGTGTAGCATATGCCGTGCTCGCTGTCGATGGTTGGTATGAACAAATCGATGAGAGACTGAAATCTCGCGCTGTCAGCACTCACTTTGGCCTCAAGGTGCTCGATCAGCTCCTGATCCGTGGGATCGAACTTGACGCCAGCCGGCAGCACCGGCCAATCCTTCTTCGACTTGCATCGGTAATTCCAGTTATATGGTACTCAATGTATGATCAATCGACTGTTTTAAGTGAATGATGAAAGATTTCGACAGATAAGTGGTACTCCAAATTTGAAGTCCAGAATACCCGAACACGCCGCCGGGATTCTTGTGTCACCTCACGCGCAGCGTGTTGTCACGTCAATTCAATGTGTGGACATGATGAATAATTTGACCACGTATACTAGTACTGCTACTGTACTACTTACTAGTCGTATTTAGTGTCACAATTTATACATAGGTTTAACTAACAAGTACGCACTTGAAGCCTAACTGATATATATATATGGCTTCTGCACAGCATCTCCATCATCATTATCAGTACATCCTACGCAGGTGAGTTAGGATGCACTTGATCCCAGGAAGGTATCTATCCTTCAAACCAGAGGAGTGCTTGAAACTAACAACAGTACATAATATCCAACAAAAGAGGGTCGTGCTACAGCAGTAGAATACATGGCTCAGTCTAGATATCAGCACGAATCAAGTTGTGCATATTTGCTGTTGGCATGAACCACATCGCCGCATGTCGGGTTTGCAAAAGCCATCCATCGCATGGAAGCTTGATGCCTTTCACACACTGAAGATTATCTGGCAACAAGCTGTGTCGACGAATCTCTGGATATGGTGATTCATGAAACCCATGGTATGATGTGTAAACACAGCCCCCTCGTGAATGGAAGTTGCATAGCACAGTAATCATCGCCGGTGATATGATCGATGATTGGTTGGATGATCGGATAATTGAGCCCGAGGAACAAGGAGTGGTTGCCGAGGCTGTAAACCCGCCTCCAGTTGAATACGCCTGGCCCAACGGAGCTGGGATCTTTCTCGAACACGAAGCAGCCATAGCCATCAATGTCACGAACGCCCCACGCATTGTACTGCATGTGGTTTGATGTAATGGTTTGGTCAATTTGGTACGTGCGAATGAGCATCAAATGACCGCCGTCAGCTGAACGAGCGATAAACCACCACCCATCGGCTGGTATGATTCCAGGTCCTGGAATCATGAAGGCCAGCGCATTTGCGTCTGCTGCAACAATTCAAATTGGAGACCAAAAGGACAAAAATAAACAATCATGTTCAAAGTATGTGTGGAATTAAGATTATTATAACAGTGACACATATCATAGACAGAGAATTGCAATGCCGTGGTCATAATCATACCCCAAGTTAAAAATAAGCCAATGGCTTTCATATTCTAGCAATATGTCATGGTTCAAACATCATGTAACAATGAGAGGAAAACAGCTATGACAGCGCCTACTCATATTCTACCATAGCACTTACTACTACTGTTCTCATATCAACTCTAAGCAATAACATGCGTTGTTATAAAAATCTTGTAAACGAGAGTAACATATAGCAATCATGATGTTATGCTCATAATATGTATTCTAACAATCATTAGATGCCAATTGTTCTCATATCAACTCTAACAATAACATGTGTGGTCATAAAAATCTAGGAAATGAGAGGAACATATAGCAATGATGTGGTTATAGACATGCTATGCATTCTAAATTTGTAACAAATGAACAAGCAGTCGTATTCATAAGGTAAAGATGAGATGAGATAGAACAATTACACGACGATAGATTCCACCAGTATAGGCAGCCAATCTGTGCGTCGACCACGTAAACGATGCCATCGTGCACT
The DNA here is from genome assembly GCF_018294505.1 of Triticum aestivum. NCBI lineage: Eukaryota > Viridiplantae > Streptophyta > Magnoliopsida > Poales > Poaceae > Triticum > Triticum aestivum. Next base: position 315,133,252 of record NC_057805.1, read on the forward strand.
ATAGCATCAGACAGAAATGTTGCCTCAACAGGATTGATGATGAGCCATAACCATGTATGGCGACCGGATTCCAGATATACTAATCCCATGTTGAACAAGGCAATGAGCTTGTAATCCATGTAGTCTTCTGATGGTGTGGGCACTTCGCAGATTACAACTTTCTGCAAACAGACGTCGAGCCAAAATCTTGACGCGTCTCGTGCGTAGTAGGCAGGAGTTTCCGGCGGGCCGCGAGGCTCGATGGCGGCGGTATCCAACGATGGAAGGGTGATCTCTCGCTGGGTGTAGATATCCACGAGACGCCATGGACTACCAGTGTGGTGGATGAGGACGATCCAGTTGGCCTTCATGCCCGCCCAGTAGTGGACGCGCATGAAGGACAGGTGGACGGGTAGTGGTAGCATGTCGAGGGGAACCACGGCAACCTCCGTAGGATCATCAAGTCGGTGTCTGGGCCACCTGCGAGGATCGGGCATCAACAAGCAGGGTGTCTTGAAAAGAGCCGGCCGGTTGCAGACGAGTAGACGGTACAAAGACACCGAGCATGCGGCCAGACGGACGGTGCTGAGTAGGTCCATACGACTACAGATCTGCTCCAAGAGAACATCGGGGAGGGAATTCCAATCGCGGCTCTGCGTGTCAGTCGGTTCTGCCATTGGGGTTTTCGGTGCCTGCGAGCCAGCGGGGAAGTGGATTTGCGCGGGCGAGCAAAGAAGCTTCTCCTCGTGTGGCCGAGCAGTGAGCGAGGGGATATGGTACGCGCGAGCTACCAAGGAAGATGGCGCGGGCGGGCGAGCAGTGAGCGGGGGTAAATGGTGTGCAACCGACGATGGGGAAGAGAGTCGGAAGAAGAAGAGAGGAGGAAGAAGAGTGGAAGACGGGGAAGAAAGTGCATTCAATCTCAATTCTACTAGTACTACTACCAGGATATACCGTCCTTCGGAGTGTAAATAGTTACACCGATGACATGTGGGTCTACCACAACAGGGCCCATATGTCAGTTAATGGAGGACAGAGGTGCGTAGGCATATTTGCGGAAGCGTGCTCTACTGGCAAACATGATGGCAGTACTGGGTAATGCTGATTTAGTAAGACCAACACGCTGGTTCGGCTTATTAATTACGTGTCCCATCTACTGCAGCGTGTATTGTCACTTCACTGCGAAGACTAGTTGAATAGTTCTCTCTGACCGAGATGGGGAATAATGGATTGCGAGGACTTCCTTTCTATAGTATCCCTATGCCTCTACGCTCACTTCACTCATTTTGCTCCGTACCTAGTCACTTGTTGAAATCTGTAGAAAGACAAATACTCCGTATTTGGGAACAGAGGGAGGCTTTTACTCTGTACTATTTGGGAACAGAGGGAGTATCACCATATGGAGGGAACAGAGGAAGCTTGAAATATGAACATGTCAATGGGAGGGAGTAAGCCCCATGCATGCATGCATGCATGCAACATGCAACACTCACACGTACACATGGACGCACGCAACACTCACGCACCCATGCGGCACACAGCACACGACGCAACACACACGCTCACGCTCAAGTGCTCAACCTACTCCCTACGTCCGTGAAAGACCGTACATTTAGAGATTTACACATTGACCAGGGCATAATTAACGCCCAAAAGTAGCAGACTTATGTGTGCATGCGACCATTGAGATAAGAAGATTAAATGAAGGCCGTTGCATGCTGTAATTAAGGATAGACATGTAGCCTATACCTACAGCACAAGTTGGTGCATTAGTCAATCAATATCGATTTAGATTAAAGGCTAAATGCATTGGAAGTGTAGATGTACATCATGTACTACACTCTTTGTTTTATAGCCGATGTACACTCTTTGTTGGAAGACCGAGGGAGGACACGTGCATGCACTCACATACACAGCTAGGGCGGTTCGCGCGCTAGGGTTGGACTCGTGTCGCGCATGCGTAAAGTTTTGTTTAACTGATTTCTTTGCTCTGCCAACTGACAGGTGGGACCCAGAAACCAGGTGACAATTTAACCAGTCAACAAAGTGCCACGTCGACTATGTGGCCGGTCAGTAGGGTGCAATACGGTGCTCTACGATGAGCTAGTGATCGTATAATCGCCGCAAAACTATATATAGTGACCGTAAAGAGCGTATTGTTACATACGTTGACTGCCAGTGTATTTTTCTTGTTTCAAGTTAAGCCATATTAATCGGAAAGGACGCAGTATGGACTACTACTACTAGTACTAGTACTGCTTTGATGTGTCCCATCAACTCGCCGAATGAGAAGAAGCTTGCTTACTACGCCTCTCCTTCGCCCACGCGCGCGGTGGTTCGCAGGACAAGGAGAGGGTTTTGACTACAGCGCCCTCTCCCTCTCCCTCTCCCTTGCCCTCGCCCTCGCCCTCGCGGTGGACGTGCAGCAGTTCAATCGGTGTCAGATTGCCAGAAGCATATTGTACTGTAGTATCATCATTGTTGGACCTTCTGAAGAGGCGAAGAGCCAAGTGCAAGGTTCACACGAGTACGAACTGTTGAACCTCCCGAAGAGGCAAAGAGCCAAGCGCAAGGTTTTATAGGAGTTGTCGTCCTAGTAGGAGTGTACTACAACTATAGCGAACGATGCTACTGTATGATGCCGCCACGCCACGTATATCCAAAGCTGTGCCACCTTCTTTTCTCAAAGAGCATGTTGGAGCCCGTGCAACAACCACACAAGTTGCACGTACACATAACACATTTACTAGTAATAAATTCTAAAGGAAAAATGCCAGTGTGCCACACAAGTTCATCTCCAATTCATGTGATAAATTTGTGCACGACTAGTCTACATATATTCACAGCGCTACTGTTCACAATTACCGTACTCCACTTACACGTTATAGGTGGGCTACATGTCCTCCTCCAGGTTCCAGTCCCAGGTGTTCTTCATGGATGGCACGATCCATAGCGGTGGGCAACAGGAATCATTGTCGCAGCTTTCTAGTTCGGTTCCACACGATGGAGACTCATCCAAGCTGAAGCGGCATAAATCAGGGATAGCGTGTCCCAGCATGACGTTCATCCGGCGGTGCGCACTGAAGACAGGCCTTCCGTGTCGTGCACAGAAGGTGGCATCCGCTTCACAATGGGGTAGCTATCCCCGATGAAAAGCGAGTACTATTCAAGAGTGTTCCTCGGCACCCACGTAGCATCACGGGGGTCGAACTCGGCGCCGTTCATCTGGTACACGCGGCATCCCAGATCTGGGCACATGGTGACGTACATAGTCAAGGTCCATGCATAATAATGTTGTGCTCAAATATGGCGGTCAGTAATACTGTGCAGCAAATAGTACTACTCCGGTATAGAGGAAGTAAAATAACCGGCTTATTATATATAGCCACTCTTGGCTACATGGATGAGATAGTAAGACATGGAAAAACAAAAATGGTGGCAGCTAGTGGGTTCAAGTCTTCAAGGGCCGCTAGCTATACGCGTCCTCCAAGGTAAAAAGTACTCCTACTAGTACTACAAAGTATACTACTAGTACAACAATGAAAGAGAAGGCGAGAGGGTTAAAAAATGGAATACCTGGGTAGATGGTGACGGTCCGATCGTGGTAGATTGTGTGACCATGTTGCACATCAGCGGTACCATGGGTAACGACTGCTAAGATAGTTGATCCCAATGGTGGAGAAGGTGTCTACCGGAACGGCCGCACTGCTGTGGATGTTGTGCAAAATGATGGTGGTATCCGGCCGGAGGTATGCAAGCCAATCTTCGTTGGCACCGACCCAGACCTATATATAAGACGGGTGGCAGCGGAGAAATTACGGGATGGAAATGGAATAACTAAGTACTACATGATCAAACTCCATTACTGACCTGCTCATCGGACAAAATCCGACTACCTCTCAACGTCGGCAACTCTAGCGGAGTCAACGTGCAACCATGGCCAGGGAGCGGTGGACTGTTCGAAGGATTGTCCCATAGAAGAACCTTCTCCTCGAGGACGCATGGAAGACCAACAAGCATGGCCATTTCCCAAGCCTGTTTAAGCAGCGTCTTGAAAAAGTTGGTGCAGGAAGCACCGAGTCTTGCGGTGGTGAGGACGTCGGAGCGGCGTGCGATTTCTCCCAGAGGATCATCGTCCAAGGTCTCCCAGCCCCGACGAGGAGGAGAACCGCCTGGCGAATCCATGGGTGCAGCGACGAACTGCCTTCTCTTCGGGGGGAGGGGAACTGGCGAGGAGGAGATAAGAGCGTAGTAACCGCAGGGCCTCGTCCCTTCCAACTGTAGATCGTTCCTCAGCGAAGGGGTGAGGCTATTATTTACTACTAGTACTAGCATTATGGAACGTTATGGGATTGCATTATACTGTAAATAATAGCACTAGTAAGAAATTTTTGGCACTAGGTAGTAGTTTTTGGCGTGGATTAAGAAATTTTGGGTATGTTTTTGCCATTTTTTGTACACGCCAACTAGTGTGAAAAAACGTCCTACAATATGTGATGGAGGAGTACGTACTCGTACTGTAGCAGTACTAGTACTACTTTTCTCAACTAGTAGTGCGATGTACTGTACTTCTAGTCTAGTCTAGTATAGTGCACCAGTTTTGAACTCTTGAATCTCAGGGCCAAGGAGCTACAGTTGGAAGTGGAGGGTACTACTGTTCTCTAGAACCATCATTGTACTATCAATGCAGGGGAAGTACACCTGCATAGTGGCCTAGTGGGTACTCTCGGTGCTCTATTCAGCCGCTCCTCTCATGTAGCTGGCCTACTCAGCCGCTCCTCTAACGCACACACTAGCAGCCTGTTTATCAGCGACGGTTACTGCGGGGGCAGAACATTTGAGTTATTTGATACAGCGAGACTAGGCTTTTCGCTTCCATTTGTGGAGGTGTAATGGATCTCGTCGAACTTTATTAGTAGTTCCTTCTTTATGAATGAGATGAAGCAAAGCTTTGGCCTCCGTTTCAAAAAAAACATGTCAAGAGGAATTTCTTTTCTAGTAGAGCCGATAATGGAGTGAAGTCCATGCGTGCAACGCCACAAGCTACAGAGTAGTAGTAGAGCACTTTACGTACAGAGCCATATTGCACAGTTCCCAATGCCCCGCCAGGCTTTTCCGGCTCCTCGGGCTTAATTGGGAGGCGCTAGTTTAAATATGCTACTAGCTGGAAGCTGCAAGCGAGGTGCGGCTAGGGCGAGCACGCGAGCCACGGGATGCTGGGAAGGAAAACCTGTTCACGTGTCTAGGCTGTCCAGTGCACCCAGATTGTGGGGCCGCACGTCCGTTTGACTTCAAAACTCAAACTACCCGTGTAAAATATTGGCTCGCAGCGAAGTGTAGTAGTACTATTTTTAAAAAAAGGCTACCGTGCTTTCGGCCGGGATCGAACCCACAAAACGAGGTATACACTCCCGCGACCACTAGTTGTACTCGTTGGAGTACAACGCAACCTAGAATCGCCTTTTGTCGCTAGTAGTATGTACATTGTTCCTTACAAGAAACCCCTAATGGTTAATAGTATAGCCAGCTGCTGGCTATAAGCCAGTGCCATGTCATCTACAGCCCATCTTATAGCTAACATGTACAATAATAGATCAAAAGAGTGTACTACTTTTTTATTATGTGGCCCACTTCTCATTCTCACAAAGTGCCTAGGAGCACGTGCTAGAGCTGGCTCTTCAGGCCTTCCAGTATGTAGGCTAAAATCGGTGCCAAATTTGCTTTTTGACATTTAGCACCGATGCTCTACATTGTCCAGGCCAGTGCCAAGTAAAGAATTCTAGGCATCGATGCTTCTACTTGCTCCGGTGCCAAATTTGTTGAGCTAGTAAAGTAAGCACGTCACTGTCCTTTCTTACTTCCTTACGAGAACCAACAGCCCAAGACACTGGTCGTTGTGTGATTTATTACTAGTTTATATGTGCCTGGGCCCGAACTGGCCTCGATGCCAAATCTCCTACACTGTATGACCGATGCTAAAAAAAGTTCAACTAGCATATGCATGTACGTGGACTGCTTTTCAGAAATGTGGCATCGAGCACATAGTGGAGGGCCTCACGAAGAGCCCGCTTACCTTCTCTCTCCTCTTCTCTTTCCTCCAACTAAGCAGAAATATACTAGTTTATTTCTTATAGCCCGCTGACTCAGCTCTATTGTACTTGCTCTAATAATGCAAGAAACCACTAAAATGCCAAGAAACTACTACCACTTGCATACGTGGCAGACTTAAGATAAGACTACCTTATCAACCATTGTACATGCTCTTACCAACAAAAATCCTCGAGTGACCTCCTACCTCCGGCCCGTCCACCTAGTCATCCTCGGCCATGGGACGCAGCTACCGCCGCCGGCAGAAGGCGAGGTCAAAACCGCCGGCCGTGCGGAGCCCATGTTGCGGCAGCCCGGATGCCAGCTCCGTCCGGCGCTCGCGGCCGCTAGCTAGCCAAGATAGCTCCGTCCAGCTGCTTGTCTGCAAGGTTTGCTAGCTAGATTGGCACAGCAGCGCGGCGGCTTTCTCGCGCGCGCCGCGCTAAGGCCAGCCATCTCGCTCGAGCGAAGGCCAGCGCAGTGGCTAGCTCGCTCGTGAGTCACGCTCGGGCCAGCCTGCCAACCCGTGCGGAGGCCAGCGTGGCGTCCGGCCCGTCCGGCGGAGCGGCGGCCAACTCGCTCATCACCGGCGCCACCGACGAACACGCATCAGTACTGTTTGAAGTAATGTTCAGGAAAAATAATGATTTGAGGGGGAATAATAGGATAGAAGGTCAGATGTGGGTCCCTCGTGTCAACGGTCAAACAAAATGTGTTGGTTTAAGCTGCCTCTCAGCACGGATGTGTGGGCCAACCCTGTCATAAATGGGTTTAAACGAACCTAATCGGTAGGAGTACTAGGTAGTTTTTGGCGTGGATTAAGAAATTTTTGGTATGTTTTTGCTATTTTTTGTACAATAGATTCTTCCTAGGGCTGGTTGAAAGTGGTAGTTTTTTGTTAAATACTCTACATATTGTAAGTAGGAGTGAAAGTTGGCTTTGGAAGCCAATAAGCAAGTCTAGTTACATAGTGCATATGTGTACATGATTGAAAGTAAATATCAGCCATGAGTGACTAATATCTTGATGGAAAACTCGAAACTATGGAATACTAGGAAAAAAATGCATGGTTGGAAATACTAGCAATGTTCATGTCCGTTGCAACGAATCATAATTAGAATAATACTTATTCACAAACTTGGTACAAAACACTCTAATTTTGAAATACATATGTCACTAGAGATATATTATGTTTCAATTAGAATATATTCCTTGGGCTGTTTTGGTGAGGTCGGGGAGGGATGTGGTTGGTTTTAAGATACTAATTATGGGTTTTTCTGCAAATTGGTAGACAAGTGGGATGTTGGTGAGAAAAGGCAACAACTTACCTCACAATCGTTAGATGTAGATCTAATGGTCAGAAACGACGGATGGCAGACACACCAGCATCACCAACTTAGTCTTGTGTAGGAGTGCTAGCAAGATTCGTGCATTGCACGGAACATCAAGATGCATTTTTTTATAAAACACTTGTTGTGATTGACCCTTGCGGGAGTAATCCCATGTGTAAAAACTAATGATATCTCGAGAAATATGAGATAAGGTGAAGAGGAGTGGGGTGTGGTGGTGGTTGGTGGTCGGACTGAGCGGAGGCATGGGGATTGACGACGCCGGCAGCGGCCACCAGGCCAGTTTGTTCCAGAGGCTTCCTTTCTTAATTGCTCAACAATGAGGTTTGTTGGAGATAAGGATGAACGAGGGAAGGCCTTGTCTGCAAATGTGGAGAGGGGTGCGGGTATCTTTTAGTTTAATTTCCATCCGTCGGATATAGATCGGACGGTCTATATTGCAAGATGGCACACGTACCATCATCACCAACTCGTTTTTTATAAGAGAAGAAATATAAGTATGGAGATACAAACGTATTATCGATACTTGCTTCCGTAAACTAGCATCTGCATTCTATTCAACGCCTCGGCATGTGGGGCCTTAGCACAATGACTTCTCGACTGTGTAAAACAAAGATTTTCCCGTCGCCGACAAGGAGGGGGTGACGGCGGCGCGCTTTTTGGCTTGCTCTAGTCCTAGTAGTCATACTAGGTGGTCTAAGCACGTGTAGATTTATTCTTTTTCACGTCTCGTGTTTACCGTTCTGCCATGACTGTTGATGAATAGACGGTAAGTTATTCACGGGGAAACCCTTGTTGAGCGTGTTTGCGAGAGAGAGAGGGAGAGACAGTGTGCGTGTGTGAGATGTTAGAGACTGAGGCAATGATAACAGATTCTTTGTGTCTATGTGTGTGGAGGATAGAGAGAGTCATGTACATGGGGCTTTGTGTTGTGTAACATGGAGACACATATACATAATTAGAGAGTGAGTGTGTGAGATACACATGCGGACATGAGGAGAGATGAGGATCCAGATAAATGGGTGTTTGTGCGTGTCTGTGTGTGTTTGTGCACGCGTTTGTGTGTGAGAGGGAGAGAGTGTATGTGGAGTAGAGAGACCACTGATGATGTAAACCTAGTATAAGGGAAGGGGGAATGGTGTGACATGTGTAGTAGCGAGATAGCACGGGCGCGGGCGGGGGGAGCAGACTATTTGGAAGAGACATCGAGTGTGTGTGTGGGAGAGGGGTGTGAGAGCGAGAGAAAGAGAGAGCTAGCGACGGAGAGAGAGAGAGAGAGAGAGAGAGAGAGAGGAAGAGAGGGGGCGAGAGGGGTCGTTTGTGTCCATAAATGGCGTATAGATAGTGAGACAATGTTGATGTTGTCCGAAATTGGCCTATGAACGGAGACTCAAGGGAAGCGAGTCATCGTGTGTGTGATAGGGACTTCATGAGAGATCTAGAATAGATGGTGTAGAGAACAATGTGCGAAATCAAGAACGATTATACATTAGGGAGCTATGCAAAGAGTCACGACATATATGTATATAGAGAAGGAGCTGGGGCGGGTCCGCATGTGGGAGGGATAGAAAGAGGAGAGTGGTGCACAAGGAGACAAAGTGTGCTTGTTTGCAGTGGGGGTGGTGTGTGAGGTAAGTGCGCGAGAACCACATGACTAGGGAGATAGACGTTTGGGGGCGACGTTTTGTGTGTATGGGAAATATACACTCTACATAGTGCGTGTGCTTGGGTAAGAGAGATAGCGGGAGACCTAGAGAGTGAGGGAAGAGATGTGTGCATGCCTGAGAGACAAAGTGATAGAGACCTATGTTGGGGTCCGGACTTTACAAGAGAGAGGGGTGTTAATGTGCTCATGTGTTGGTGTTTGGGGGAGAGAACGACTTCTCTATGTGTGTGTGTGTGTGGTGGTGGGGGGAGGGGTTGACTTCAGATAAAGAGTGAGGTGTCTATAATTGAGGGACTTTAGCGTAATTGAGATATTGTGCACTCATGGTTGATCAATTTGTTTCACAGTTTGTACTATGAGATAACGATACTTTTGAACATGCGTTATATACCTTGATGTACCAGAATTACAAACCTAAGATTGGAATTTGGAATTCGACTCCATCATTAGCTTCTATAATTCTGTCGGAGGAAATGGCCACGGGTAGCCCAACCGACTACCCCTGGTTCGTCGGAAAAATTATCAGGCCTTTGGGCCCTCAAGCACTCCAGGCATTCGGGCTGCCTTCCCTGGCCAGTTACCTCCGAAGCCGACTCCCGGAAGGCGACCCTGCCTCAGCAACCCCTCCCCAGGACGATTACAGGGTGGCCGACTCCAAGAAGCCGGCCAAGAAGGACGCCGACTCCAAAGAGCCGGCCGAGACCACAACCACTCCAAGCCACTCCCACATAACGGCGACAAGACGGGGTGTGGCCACAGTGCGCCCCACTACCCCCGAAGCCCGAGGCGGGCATGGCTACAGGAGGCCGTACGGAGCGGCCGTCTCCCGTGCGGCTCGGCACTGTAGCCATGCCAGCCTCGACGTCATCCACGACCGACTCCTGTACGGCCCAAGGGCGGCGGGCCCCTTCAGCCAGAGAGAGGCGCGAAGACGGCCCGGCCTCTCCTAGTCGGCCAAGGGCATAGCCGGCCCCCAGAAGCCGGCTACTCCCTTCCTCGAAGCAGGAGCCCCATTAAGGAGACAAGACGAGGTAAGGCTACAGTGAGAGCCCCCGAGGCGGCCCACTGTAGCCACGCTTACCTCGACAAAGCCCTCGTCATCAGAGGCGAGGCTACAGTAAGCAGCCGCCGACAAGGCCCTAGGCGGTGGGGCCGGCCTGTCGACCAAGGAGCCGGCAGCCGGAGGGACCCAATTGCCGGCGGAGAAGCCGGCAAGCGCAGACACTGACGGCTGGGACCAACTCCCAGTCGGATTACCATTGTACCCCCGGGGGGTAGGCCTATATAAACCCCCTGGAGCACCCATGCAAAGGGTTGGCCTCTGAGCATAGTTCTCTTCTAAGCATAGCACACACACACACCATAGATAGAGAGAAGCAAGAGCTAGCCTTGTTCTTCTTCTCCCTTGATCTCAACAGCTCTAGGAGCGATTGTAGCTACCTTTCATCGATCTAGTGATCATGCGGAGACCCCGCAGAGCAGGACTAGGGGTGTTATCTCCTCGGAGAGCCCCGAACCTGGGTAAGATCCGCCGGCGAGCATGTCTTCGCCTCATCCCGTTTCCAGGCACCGACGACGTTCTATTGGCTCCCACAATGATAAGCCATCCCTTGGCATATGTCGCACCAACCACCCGACAAATTCATTTAAACGGAGGTACATTTTTTAAGCCGGGATTTCGTGATTTCAAATTCATATATCAAACCTAGAGATATACACATACGAGCATGTTCAAACTTTATAATCATCCACTTTATTCATACACATACACATTTTTGCTTTTGTCATCATATTTAGGATAAACACATTTGGAATTTCATTTGAATTGGACCGTATGATGGTATTTGCTTGTAGTAGCTCAATGATCCATATTTGAATTGAATGGACAATCTAGGTTTCGAGTTGGAGACATTGATTTTCAAAACTTGCACATTTTTTTGCGTGCAAAACAAACAAATTGTCGGCCATGATATCATAGTCGGCCGTACGAGAGCAGAATACTTATAATTTTAGGCGCCAAAAGCTTTCAAACTTCCCTCTCAATCAAAATATCACGCGCCCGAAAGTTTAGCCCTGCGATATTCCTGTTTTACCCCTGCCACATGAACGGAAAAGGGCTGCTTTGGTAACTCCATTGTTTTCCCCTCTTTGCCCCCAACATTCTTCCCCAGAGCCCCTCCCCTTCCCCTCCCCGACCCCCCAACCACGGCAAGCCGCCGAATCTAGTCCTCCGCCGCAGCGGTGGACCTCACACCCCGCCGGATCTACCTTCCGCACCTTGGAACCCCCAACTTCCAACTCACCACTTCACCGGAGCCGCTTCAGCGACTGGCTTGTCCACCACTCCAGATCTCCTTGACCGCCATCATGGTCCACCGCACCGGATCTGCTTAACCAGCGCCCTCGTCCACCACAGCGTAGGCCCTTCACTGACTCCCTCGTCTGCCCCTTTGCTGGCCCTTCATACAAGCCCTCGTCCGCCGCAACAGATCCGCCTCACCGAAAGCACTGTACAACGCGCCCGCCGAAGCCTTCGTCCACTGCACCGGACCTGCTCCATGGACGCCATATTCAACTCCACCGGCCCTGCTTTACCTACGCCGCAGCCTCATCAGGTTATTTCGATTTGTACTCCTTCGGTTTTTCTCTTTATCATGCAACTGTTCACTTACCACAGATGAGCTTTCTTGTATGTCGACAGGCGCCGCAACCATAGCACCGGTGCCGCTTCAGCGACGGCGACAGCCGGCCCAAACTCAACTGCAACACGAGCACCATCGACGATCCTTAGCTATCAAGTATGACAACGATACCCATACGCCGCCGAGAATCAGGTACTATTATCCAACGGCCGGCGCCTACGTTCACTTTCCTAGCATAAGCACCGCACCTTTGAATTTCTTCAGGGCATCATTCAGTTTTTCATGAGACGCGTTATTCTGCTTGCACCTGTAGGGCCATACTTCTGGCAGTGAACATGTTACATGTGCTAAATTACATACCAGTGCACATATAGTTAATATGCTTTAGTTTTGTTCTGATGCCACCTGTTGGTTCCATCAGACTGCTTAATGTTCTCTATGCTTAATTACACATCAGCAAACTAGCAGGTGGTTCCGCTGCTTTTTGTTCGTTTTACCCTACATTTTCTGATGCTAGCTATTACATCACTGCTCCGAGCCTCTGTTCATTACTTGTTTGTGTGTTCTTGATCTTCCCAAGTTGCATGACTAATTTGATGCTTCTATTAATTATGGAGCTGCCAACCCCATCAAGCAAAATATTTGTTCTTTTGGGGCTGGCACCTCGAACAAGCATAAAAATAGAGGGAAGCAGATATATTGTCGTGTATGCACACACCCTTCTTTCATTAGTTTAGATGAACCATTGATGATCATTTCGGACCAGTGCATGCGATTAAAATTAATTTACCTAAATAGATGGTGCAGAATAAACTACAACAACTAGATTTGCAACCACGGGATGCTGACGATATCTTCAAAGAACATTGCAACAGCAGCTAGGCTTCACAGCAACATATGGTAAGCCATTGTGTTTTAGTACATGTGAAATGTAATGCGAGTGGGCTGCTTTCTTGGCTTGCGCCCTCAACGTGTAATCCTACCAAATTACAAATAGCTCAGTTGTCTGCTTTGCTGTATTGCTTGATTCGAATGCTTATTTGTTGTTATGCTATACGTGAGTTGGCCAATATGTCAGCAGTGCCTGCTGTACTATCGTAAAGAAATGCATGCCTATTTAATTTGAGTCCTTAACTTTTCCTCTCAACTTCATCACAAGACTATCTTCGTAGTTAATATGAGGCCACACTGTTAAGTGCTTTCTCAGATTATTTCAACTGCTTAGATGCCTTGGCAACTTAAATATAGCGGTTGTACACTCCCTTTCAACTAGGGATGTTAACTGGGTCCCGTTTAATCCCGATTAAAGTCCACTAGTGGTATGATAGTTCAAAAGAGTTTTTGTTTTTTGAGGAAAATGAACTAGGGAGGTAGCAAAAACTAACTAGATGGGACTGGCGGATGTCGTTTATTTGCCACTTACATCCCCAGTTTCATCTTACCATTTTAATTTCTTTTCGGCTGATGCTGCTTCGAACCATTTAAATATAGTTTGCCATGCTCGGCAATAATTCGTCCGTCGTTTACCATGTCAGCTTACTACCTGGATCATACGATAACTATCTCTTACTAATCTCCAGCAGAAACCTTTCAGGATGCCGTTCACACTAGGACACAATGTACAACCCCAGAATCTATTTGTGGAAGCAGTGCGCCATTCATGTTACCAGATGGTAGCAGTTCAGAGGCAACACTGCCGGAGAGCAGTCTGAGCACAGATATTATAGTGCTTGAGGCTCTACTAGAGGCAGAAAGAGATGGTGTGGCTGCCATGAATGAGGTAATCTTTATCTTGAGGCTGGAAATTACGAAATTAGCGGCACGCATTATGCAAGCAACCCAAGAATTGGAGGAAGTAAGAATGTTGCATTTGAAGACGGAGGAGGTCCTGCTGTTTCTGCTATCTGAAGCCCAAGGTAATCCCGGTGCTTCTTTAGATACCAGTTGAAATTGTCATTAGATTATTGTACTTGCATGTTGTGTCATGTCTCTGAATGGATTATGTTGCAAGACCCCCTATGTTGTCCATGTGTTGTAATGATCCGAATTTTTTAGGCGAGGTAATCCTCAGTACTTGTATGATTGACATAAGGTGAACTGTTTTTCGTGTGAGCATATTGTATTGGATGAAATAACTGTTTGACTCAGAGTGTATCCAACCTACTGAATTCGAAGATCACGGCATTTCTAAATCATAATCATATATAAAGGTGGAATAAATCTTTGTTGTGGTTTTGAAGAAATAAATAACAAAACGTATAATTATCTGTGGATATTCGTAATTGAATACAAATTGGATTTGAATTTAGTTTGCCAGGTCCCAGGGCAAACGTGAATGCTAATTCTCCGAAGTTTTGAACGAAGCGGCTAAACACCCAGTATAATTTGTGGGCTGCTCGAAGCAAGTGTTTGCGAGATGGAAATTACTGTCTACCCCTGACACTTGACATCCTTATCGACTGGATTTACACTGCTGTCGATAGGGGTAGACTAGTAACTTCAATCAGACATGACACGACGGCCTCTGAGCCCATTCAAACACGGTGGGCGCCAAACGTGGGCGGCAAAACACATTTGATTCAAGCTCGTCCGAAAGACATGTGTCTCTTCCTCTATTTCCCCATTCATACACGGTGGGCGGCAAAACAAACTCTCCTCGTCCGAAATCGATGTAGGCTAATATTTTAAATAGGGGCAGATGTGTAACTTCCATCAGACGTGACACAACCGCCCTACCTGTCAGGACCGTTCATACACCGTGGGCGGCAAAACACCCTCTCCTCGCCCGAAATAGTTACCGGCAAATATTTGGGAGATGCGAGATTACCGTCCTATCCCCAACCGACGCGATGTCCGAATTTTAAACGGGGGATAAGTTCGTAACTTTCCCCCATTTCAGAGAAGCGCGTCCCAAAGTTTGAGATCCCCCCTCCCCTCCATTTCCCCATTCATACACCGTCGGTGGCACGACAACCTCCGCACTGCGGCCAGCCTCCTCCGTCCGCCACCCCATCCTCCACCTTGCCGGAGCCGCTACCCCTACCCCGTCGTCCACTGCAAGAGATGGACGTCTCTCATCCACGGCGCTGGACCAGGATCCTTTCATTGCCTCCTCTCGCTTCATCGGCGCCGTCGTCCACCTTGCCGTTGCCGCTCCTACGACCGCCTCGTCCACGGCAACAGGATATATCCCCCGACCCGGCCGTCTGCCGTCTAAAGTCTTCTTCCCCGCCGCCGACAGCCATCGCACCCGCAGCACCCTCAACGTATCAGCATAGGCCTACACGGCGTCGCAAGAGAGGTGGTACTCTTCCATATGTGCTTAAGTTATTGATCTCACCCGGAAAATAGATCGTAATTTGTTTACTGTACTTTTCTTGTCCGTACCAAATCGTAGTGGCTAGTTGAAAGCAAACATTGGTTGCGAAGTAGCTTTGTCCGGTTTGCACCTTCAGATCCGCCATGGCACGGGCACTATACTCGTAAAGCTTATGGTTTCCCCCTTTATATTCACTACCATCATCGTAGGTGCTTCGTGTCGTGCTAGCACTGCTCCTCAAGACCTCAACCCAAAGCTTACGTGTTGAAATACGAATCTGATATGATGCTCATATCACTAAAACAGAGAACGTTTAATTGGTCACCTAATGTTCCTATATTCGTTTCGAAAAGCATGTGCGCCACCCACTGGTCCAGCTAGTTCCACTTTCCTGATTTTTCTCTTGATGCTTAGGGTTTTCCCCTTTTATCTACTCTACTATGATCTGCGTAGGTGCTTTCTGTCGTACTAGCATTACTCCACCCTTCAAGCTAAACAACACAACACTCAGAATTCGAAAGCTTAGTTGTTCAAATATGATTGTGATATGATACTGATATTAGTTAACCGACACATTTAATTGGTTAGCTAAAGGTCCCACTTGAGTTTCCAAATGCATGTCGCGACATATAGAGAGACAGCATAATTGCATTTCTTTGTCACTTGTTGACCGTACTTTCTTGTCCATACCAAATCTTAGTTGTTATTTCAAAGCAAACATCGGTTGCTAACTACCCTTTGCGCGGTTTGCAGCTTCAGATCTGCCATCCCACTGCCACGGTCAACACTGTACTCATCATGCTTATGTTTTCCCCATTTTATGATGACCACAATCAGCCTACGTGGTTCGTGTCGTAATAGCACTGCTCCACCCATCGAGCTAAACAAGCTTAGTTGTACAAATTCATATCTGATATTATTGCTGATATTAGTAAAACTGAGAGATGTTTAATTGGTTAGCTAAATGTTCCTACTTTAGTTTCGAAATGCATGTGAGCCACATATGGAGAGACCGGAAAGAATAGTATTTCTCTGTGCGCTCTGGTTCATCATGGGTGGCCAACCGACATTGTATTGAAAGACTTGTAATATCTTCAATCTGCTTGCTCTTCTGCTCTTCTTTAAGATGATACTCTTCTCTTGCGGTCGACTGGTCAGGTCGAGTTGTTCTCCCTTAGTATATTTTGAATCTGTCAGGTCAGGTCGACTTGTTCTTCTTTACTATATGTTGAAGCTATCATCTGCGAAGTGTCATCACTTCTGGAGCTCTCATATTTTGAGTAGTAGGCCACATTATATTAATGCACACAACAAATTACAGCATGCATGGCATCTTTTAAAAGAATTGCAGAGATAGCACAAAGGGGTTTACAGGGAGGCAGTATTGGATTAGAATCACTTCTGCATTACAAAGAAAATCTCACTTGTTTTTATGTTTTCATGCATGTCAGATATTGAACATTATCAAAATGAATATGAGAATGGGCGCACGAGAGGAATATTGCGGAACGATCCACTGGCTAACAAACTTGGCATGGTGGAGGATGGCCTATCTTATTCACCCATCAAGGTGCTTGCTCTAACTTTGCAAAGTTGTATTGGTCGCACATATTTTGCATCTGACCTCTTGCATTACTTCTACTTTGTTACACCATCTGCTTAGTTTAAGCATCATATATGAGTATATGCCATACCTATCCATTTTCTGTACCTATTCCATGTGTCGTCACACTATGTTTTTCCAGTCAAATGTTGTTCTTTCGTAATAGATGTCCAAAAGGAAGAGGGTGAGTGCAGATCCTCAAGGAGTACAAACTAGGTATTTGGAAAAGGTAGTGATACCTGTTAAATCAGATAGATCAGCAGCCACAGAAAACACAGGCCCAACTGTACCACACTTTACCCCTACTCCAGTGGCCAAACCCCTATTAGAACTGCTGGGAGCCCAGTGTCAGGTACTGTCTATGATATCAATTCAAAATTTGAACTCCTAAATTTCTGCTTGTGCCTTACCTTCTCTCTTGTATGAAAACTAATTTCAGATGAATCTCCTTGCTCAAAGGATCATACGATCTCAAAACAATAATGGGCTCTGCATTGCTCTTGTCAGTACCTCTCTCCCTTTTGCCTTGTAACGCTGTACTTAATTAATTGCTATTTGATTATGTATCATCAGTCTGCACCTGAGCTTCATTATCCTCTGTTTCTTCCAATATTATTTGATCTATATTTACTCTTTGCAAAATGTAGAATAATGGCAACGCTTATAAAGAATTTTCTTTGGGGAATTTATTGAATTATCCTTCCATCAACATGGAGAAGGGCTTTGTCCAGCCCGTGTTAACATGTAATGTAAGTTCATCCTTCTCAAGCCTTCAAACTTTGTTCTAGTATAGATTTGGATAGGCATCATTTCCTCCACTACTGTTTGCTTTGCTGTTTACATCTGATTGGATGTTTGCAACAACTACCAGTTTCAAATTGTAGTTGTAAAAACATGTTCCTTATGCAGAACAGATCCATTTATTTGCTTATATAATTGTGAAACCTGTTACGTGTCTCCTTGTTTCTCTTTCAGACTCATATCTCTTACGCCAGGCAGAACTTTAGGGAAGATAGTGAGCCAAACCATCTTGAGGACAACGAGATGACCCCAAGGTCCTATCTTGATGAAGACAGTGAGTTGAAGCTACTCACCAGCAGGTGTGAGACAACCTCTGTGCAGTCGCTGCCTCAATCAGTTCGACTTCTTCAGTCTCAACTTAAAGCGGAAAGGCTTGCTTCAGCTCAGCTCCGACTTGAAGTCAAAGATGCAATGAAGATGTCAGAGGACTGCCGTGCACACCATCATGCCTGAAATCTAGTGTTGATGCGTCTATCGTTGACACAACTGAGGTCTACTCAGCTTCTTCAGCTGTTTGGGGGGCCCGACGTGGCCAGGCCTAGTGCCTTCTGAAGTGCTCTCAGTTTTGTATATTCTTTTGTCGACGCATTTATTTGCACTGGTGGCGAACTTTGATGCCCAGTGGATGTAATATGTGTGATAGCCGTGATAGCCTAGCGTAAGTTGCTTGCTTATTTATTTCCTTGTTGTCTTGTTTATTTGTTTGCTTGTAGTCATTGCAGTTCTTTTTCCGCGGTTTGCTAGTGGCTGCAATAACCTATTTTTTAAAACTAGGCCACAATAACCATGGGCTAATATTTACTGTAGTGACACTGGGCCTCCTACGGGCCGTAGAAACAGTGGGCCTTCTACGGGCCGTAGAAACAGTGGGCCTTCTACGGGCCGTAGAAACAATGGGCCTTCTACGGGTCGTATCATCAATGGGCCTTATACGGGCAGTATGATCGATTGGCCAGACATGGGCCAATAACAGGCCGCATTATGGCCGTAAACGGGCTAGAGTTGGAATCGTCCGTTCATGGGCCGACCATAACGGGCCATCGTTAATAGGCCGTATTTGATGACGGTATGAAAACGGCCCAACGTATTAATGGACCACAAACGGGCCGGCTGTAACCACAGGCTGAATTTGGCCCACAAGCAGAAAATGACAGTAACGGGCCGTAAGTAAACGAATGCTGGAAATGAGCCCAAGAATAAATGGGCTCTGAGAAGGCCGAAAGATAACATGGGCTGGAAACGGCCCAACGGAATAACGGGCCGTTAATGGGTATAAAGTGATACACTGTTCATTAGGGGCCAGTTTCACCACGGGCCGTTAATGGTGTAAAGTAATACACTGTTCATTACGGGCCAGTTTCACCATGGGCCGTTAATAGGCCAAGAGTTACATAGGGCCTCATATGGGCCGAAAGATGTCATGGGCCATACATGGGCCAGAAGTGAAAACGGGCTGGAATCATATTGGGTGGCCCAGATGACGCTACCGGGCCTAATTCGGATAGGGCGTAACGGGCCTTGGGTTAGCGGGCTGTAAATGGGCTATATGCGAACAGGCCGTTAACAGGCTTTACATGGGCCGGCCCGCCACCTTTTGACCAAGTCAAACGGGTCGTCCTTTTCACAGGAATGGGCCTCTCTTGGGCTGTGCCACGTGTCGACGTATCATAGGCGCCTTCTATCCAATGAGTGGATGACATCTGTCCGAACGATGAGCCGACACGTGTTTCCTCCAGCCAATGATGATTTTACACGTGGAAAATCCCCATTGGTCGGGGCTGTTAACGGGTTATCGGATCCAAAACCTGACCGATAGCTTAACGGCGTTCCGTTACGATGGATGCCACGTGTCGGTCACCCTTGACGAAAGCACTTCTGTGACGCGGGATTTATCGTCATGGAAGTGGACACTTCCGTGATGATAATTTTGGTAATGTCATGGAACACTTCTACGACAGCACAGGTATGACTATCTTGATTCTGTCATAAAATCATCATAGATGTACATGCATGACAGAAAATGCGACCTACTGTGACAAACACGTATCATCACGGAAGTGTATTTTTTTGTAGTGCCCTCTACCCACCTGCATATCCTGTTATTTTCCGGCGACGTCAGCCTCACCCCGCAGCCAACCAGTCAGCGCTTGTACTCCCCTCAGCGTGGGCATCCGCTGTTGTGGCTTCGCTGCTTCGGTTCGTTCCCTTCCTGGGCCTCGCCCTCGTCCACCGTGTTTGTGCTCTCGGCGCAGCGTGGTCAACATGGTTAACAAACAACAACCATTGGAAGAGCAATGTAAGTGGAGAGGCTGACAATAGGGACCGACACAAGCAACTGCCTCCTTATTACGTGCAAAATAATGATTCCTCCACCTGACAGCTCGGACCCACCGGAAGGGCCTTTGTATTTTGCAAAACAAATGTTCCTCCCGCTGACAGCTCGGACCCACCAGCTATATCTCCGCACGCAAGGAAGTGCCTTCTTATTTACGCACACAAAAATGAATACGCCCCCTGCTAGTTGGGACCCACCATAGTCGGAGGCTAACTTGTGGGCCTACTCACGCAGATGGAGGGCTTTGTCAACTTAGTCAATATCAACGATTCTAGCTCCAGTGACCGTACGATGTCCATCCAACGGTCGTAGTGCTTCTCAACCTCTGGTCTCCGCCCAAACTAGCGTCGGTCGTCCCGCCTGCTCCTGCCTCCTGTGGCCGGCTGTGCTGCCGCGCTGGCCTGACCACCCCACCCTACTCCAACCTATGGCCAGGCCATCCCTCTACTCACCCACAACCCCTGTTATTCTGCGGCGACGGCAGCCTCACACCACATCCGAACCAGTCAACCCTCGTACTCCTCTCCGCGTGGGCCACGGTTGCAGCAAGGAAGTGCAACCTTATTACATGTAAAATAATGATTCCTCCACCTGATAGCTGGGACCCACCGGACGGGCCACCGTATTTCATGAAAAAACTTTTCCCCCTGACTGCTGGGACCAACCAGCTACATCTTCGCACGCAAGGAAGTGCCTCCTTATCCTCCTTGACAGTTGAGACCCACCTGGTCGAAGTGTACGTAGTGTTGTCATTCTGGTCGCGAACGTGCACGTACATACTGGTCGATCGATCTGTCTGCAGGCTGTAGCGATGAACCGTGGCCGAGTAAGGAAGGGCACGTGTCGTAGTAGAGGCACGGACGTAGCATGTACAAGTACGTACAGCCAGGGTGCAAGAAAGTAAATACGACCACGTACGTACATACGGGTGGGGTCTCGAACGCCTACTCGCGCATACGTACGGCCAAGGCTCGTGTACATGGAGAGGTAGCGACAACGTCCCGTTTATCGGTAGCCAACCGGCTGGGTCGGAACGGAGAAACCGCGTTGTCGTGTTCATCGGGAGGCAATGGAATGCGTCGTGTTCATCGGGAGCCAACCGGCTTGGACGGAACAGCCGAAATGAGGCTTGGCATACCGCAGAACGGAGGAAACAGCCTTGTGTTCGACCTCCTATGGTTGAAACGGTATCCTGTTCACCGAGAGGGGTGTGCGTACCTCAAAGCGGAGGAAACAGACTTCTCTTCGACCTCCTATGGTCGAAACAGGGTCCTGTTGATCGGGACGGGTGTGGCGTACCGCAAAACGGAGGAAACGGACTTCTCTTCGACCTGCTACGGTCAAAACGGGGGTCCTGTTCATCAGGAGGGGTGTGGCATACCGCAAAACGGGACTCCACGGGCTACTGTTCATCCACCGTCTACTGCCTCGCTCCAGCCTCCACGGCCTACTGTTCATCCATCGTCGACCTCCTCTAGCGTCCACCTGCGACGTTCATCCACGGCGTCTCCATCCTACCTCCACCATCTACTGTTCATCCACGGGCTCCTGTTCATCCAGCCTCCACCGGCTATTGTTCAACCAGCCCTCTCCATGGGGTCCTGTTCAACCACCCCTCCACGGGCTACTGCTCATCCAGCCCTCCACCGGCTACTGTTCAACCAGCCCTCCACCGGCTGCTGTTCATCCAGCCCTCCACGGGGTCCTGTTCATGCACCCCCAACCGGCTCGATCGGGGTCCTGTTCATCCAACCCCCACCGGGAACTGTTCATCCAACCCCCAACAAACGCTCATTGTTCATCAAGAGGAAGCATGTTCGATCAGCTTCAGTTAGCAGCAGTAGCGAAGGAATCGCTCGATCGGGTTCAGTTAACAGCCAGATCGATCGATCGCTCGGGTTAAGTAATGCGTAGCCTGCAGTGCAATCGCACGGGTTCAGTAGGCGAATGCCTCGCTCGGGTTCAGTTAGAGCCCAACGCCTCGCACCCACGCGCGTACATGTACGAGAGAAACGCGCATCGCTTGGCCCCGACCACCCACCGTAACTGGGAACTCCCCGATATTTTCCTCGCCATCGCTTCTACCACGGTTTTTTCCATCATGCATGGCACAAAGAATATCATGCAGCTGCATCTCCAGCCCGCCCAGGACTAAAAGCCCATTTTCTATCATGATTTTTTGTCATAGAAGTAGGAGCCCACCACATCTATGATGATACCGGGATTTGTCACGATTATCGTCATAGAAGTGTCATATGCATGACAGGAAAAAAATTCGTTCGGCCCAAAATGTCACGGATGTGTCTTTTTTGTAGTGATTGCAAGTATTAATTCAACAATTAGTTAGTTTGGGAAGACTGCTTTGCCTAGATTGATGGCGAGCCTCGAAGCCTTGCTTCTCCCACTAGTACGTGTCGGTGCTATACAAACGGTTTTTAACCCCTTTCCGCAACAGCATTTGGAACCGTCGCCTAGTGAGTCACGGCGATAGGGGGTACTTCCCACACGACCCAGAAACCGTCGGGGATATGCCCTCCTGGCACACATGCTCGGCAAAATGAGGTCGTGTGCGACCGGCGAGCGCTCAAATATGGTAATACGTACATTACAGCTAAAAAATACAATTATACAGGCGAAGTTGTTTCCGGTCGCAAGTACATCCCACACAGTCAGTCCCCACTAAACGTTTCCGTTCATATGTACATCCCACTCAGTCGCTCCAAGGAAAACATTTCCGTTCACAGGTACATCACACATAATTTTCCCCGTTAAATCGTTTGTGATAGCGTTGCCATTGCACACGATATTAACAATTTTATCATTTACGTTATTGAATGCATCACATACGGTGCGTAGAAGAAACTGTGTGGCAAAGGATGTCCATCACACACAGTTTTTATGTGGTAAACATTTGCGCAAGGTGGCCTAACGCAAATAGTTTTCAAGACAAGGTCATGTGTGATTGTTCATCGATCCAACACGGTTTATTCCTAGATACCGTGTGCGTTGCCTGAGGTCATCGCCCACGGTATTTTCTGAATAACCGTTTGCAATAGCAAAACCCAATTAGCAGGCTAATTTGCCATTAGCAGGCTAATTGCCCTATTATTAATAATCCATTTATTAATCTAATTGACATTCATATTAAGCACATAATATATTCCATTTCCATATTAAGGAAGCAAGATTTCATAATTGAAATACATCAGAGTACAACATAATATAGCTTCAGCACTCAGCTACCCCATTACACAACTACACCAGCACCAAGTTTCACATGCAACATGTAGAACCTTTCGAAATTAGCATCATAGACGGTATAGACAGATGCATCTCATCTGGAAAACTGCTAAAGCGGAAGGTGAATATTGAGCCTTCATTCATGTTGAAGGTCTTTGCAATTTTAGGCCAGTGCCTGTGGATGACTGACTGTCCATCCTTCGTCCTCTTCTGGAACACTTCAATATTGAACCGTGGATGTTGTATGAAAACCTTCCTCGCCTCCTGACCATAGAGGTGGTTTGAGAGGTAATCATCAGTGAACTGATTTGGAAAGGCCTGAAAACAAGGATGTGCATAAATATCTTCTCTATATTGGAAATGGGGCAAAGGAATAAAAAAGGCAAGGTATAATAGTTAGTACCATCTTGTAGTGAACTGATGTCTTCTTCATTGTGCAGACAAAGATCTTGTTGTTTTTTGTCGCTAATTTCTTTATCCTAACAATCTTTCTGAGTTTCTTGACTTGATTGATATTCATGGACAACTCATTTCCCCATATGCAAAAAGGGTCGAACAGTGGGTCAAAACCTCTGACAGCAGGACCTACATGTGCAAGACCAAATTGTTAAAAACCTAAATATTAGAATGGTTCCTGCAATTGCACAATAATGTGCTATTAGACAACGGACCATGCACGTGCTAACCTCGATTGTAAACCTCAGTGCTTCCCATTGTTTCCCTGCAACACATATAAGGTAGTTAGTCATCAGGTTAAGTAAGGGTTCGCATGCTATCAGTAAAATATGTTGATGAAAAATAAGCACATTGCAGATTCATCAGATTAATTCAAGCCACATGGAAAACCCATTTATCCAAACCAAGCATGATTAAGAACTAGGAAATATAGCACTTGTATATGTTTCTCATGTATTAAGTGCAGCCAAATTCGATTTATTCCTCACATGCACAACAATACAAAATTCTACCCACGACAATTGGACATCGCATTGCAGAATTGAACCAAGCAGTTAACTAAACACCACAACAAATGAACCAAACATTAACTGAGCACCACATTGCACAATATAACATACTCCTAATAGAAGATCAGACAGTTAACCAAACCAAGCATGCTTAACAACTTGGAAATATAGCAATTGTATTTGTTTCTCATGTATTTACTACAGCCAAATTCAATTTATTCCTCACATGGTATACAATAACAGAATGCACCCACAACTATTGAACATCGCATTGCAGAATTGAACCAAACAGTTAACTAAACACCACAACACAAATGAACCAAACGTTAACTGAGCACCACATTGCACAATGTATAACCAAACCAAGCATGTTTGACAACTTGGAAATATAGCAATTGTATTCGTTTCTCATGTATTTTGTAAAGATAAATTCGATTTATTTCTCACATGGAAGACAATACAAAATTGCAGACTAAAGAATTGAACATCACATTTGCATAATTGAACCAAACAGTTAACTGAAGACGGCAACTAATTAACAAAACAGTTAGTAAGTAAGCACCACACCGCACGACATATAGAACATATACACTAGAGCAACAGATTGCATGGTAAAATTAGATAGCACAATTCACTAGAATTTGTGAAGGAAAGGCAGGAGCAGCACACGCAAGGGTAAACCGAGCATGCTTAACCGGCGTAGCTAGCAAATGGCAAGGTGCTCCTCCAAGATCTGGGGGTCGGCACGAATGGCAGCCATCGCGACCTCATCCGCGCGTGCGGCCGCGATTTGCTTCTCCGCTGCCAAATGCTCCTTGAGATCCTGGCTATACTGCGTGCACCATGGCTTAGGGCGGCGCTTATTTGGTGGAGGGGTCGGTGATTTGGGTGGAAGGTGTCGCGCCGGCGGTCGGGGCATGTGGGATGTGGAAGGAGGAGGAGGATGGGGGTCGGGTGTGGATTACCTGCCTGGATAGACGAGGCCGAGCAGCGTGAAGGAGGGTCGCCGGCGAGGAGGCGGCGCTGCAAGCAAGGAGTGAAGGTTTCAACTTGGAAAGGAAGGCGGAAACAGGGGAAATGTGGCTTTTGGTAAGGGGGAGGGGCGGGGAGGTAGATATTTCCGCGGAAGCCGAAAATTTGGAATCGCTTCAGCGAAAAAACTGGCGCGCAAAGTGTCATCAGACACGGTCCCTTATTCAGAACTGTGTACGATATGTGAACATCACAAACGATTCAGATAGCTTAACCCGTGTGTGATGAGTTTGAACGTCAAAAATTTTGGTTCGAATTTCCCTGGTTACAGTGGTCATCCACGTCATTGCATAATTTGGGTACACAAAGGAGACTACGGCACACCCACACTTCTTAATCGAGCAAGTTCAGAAATTAAACAGAGCTAGCTGACCTAAACATTACTCTAAAAAATTAAAGACCGGCGCTCTTAATTAAACAAAACAAAGAGTACTACTACGGCTGGTGCTTGTTGATCTCCGCCGCCGCCTCCATGTCCAGCTCGCGCCCGACGGTCTCCTGGGGAAGGGGCTCCATGGCATCCATCGCACCATACTCGGCAAGCATCTCGCCATCTGCGTCCGCCATCTCTTTGGAAAAGGCCGCCACGAGCTGGGCGTGGGCGGCCGTGATCTGCGCTTGGATGGGCTCCATCGTCGCAATGTATGCGGCAGAGGAATGGACGGCTGCTCGAACGCTCTCGGCGATTGCCAAATCTTCGGCCGTGGCTTGCCGACCGTTGTCGGAGAAGCTTTGTTTGATTTGTGCGGTGACCGCCACAAGCTGGGCGTGGGTGGCCTCGACATGGTCGTGGGCGGCCTCCATCAGGGCTAAGGCCGCCTCTACGGAATGGACAGCTGCTGTGCCGCTCTCGCTAGTTGCTATCCCCGAGACAGATGTTGCTGCCGCCACCTGAGAAGCAACAGCGGCCGTTTGGGCTGCCTTGGCCGCCCGGTCGCAGATTGCGGCCACGCTCATGCACCTTGTTAGCATGCGCATGGCGGCTGCGGCCGCTCTCTCGCTGGAATGGGCCACTGAAGTTGCCCTCACGACGCAGGTCCACGTGCCCATCTTTCACCAGTGATGATTGAACAGTGAAATGATATTTGGGGAGCGAGCTAGTGTGCTTGAGATGCCAGCTGTGGACTGTAGCCGATGCGCCTTCTCGCGTAAGCCATAGGCATACTATACACCGATGGTGCTCCAGGATATTTTGTGCTGCATCTCACATGGTTGGTGATAATAAACTTTGTGGGATCTACTTGATTTTTCATCTTGATTTGAATTACATAATGGGGTCACAGCGGCAATGGACGGTGTTTGAATTGCTAGACCTTTTATCTGCAGTGAACATGCAACTATATGTGTGTCGTAAAACAATTGGAATTATTCAGGGTTCATTTGAAAATTTTCCACATTAAATTGGTTTTCTAGCCATTTCAGGTGCACAATTCAAAATTAAACTACATGCACATGCTCCGGTGCACCAACATGGGTTGTAAAATCATATATGTGTCCATGGGTTTATGCTTATGTCTCGTGCAAGAAATGGGGATGAAATTCGAACACCACGGCACCGTGGCTCTCCGGCAAACGTCGACGTACTTGCTTTTGTAATTCTATTAAATCCAAAATTCGTCCAAAATTCATGAAACTTGTCATGCTATCATGGAGCGGCATCAACATGCCGTGGTAAATTATTTGTCCCATTTGGGGCAGGTTTGGGTATAAGCTTCTCATAAACCAGAGCTTCTCACAACAAGTGTGATGGTTTCAGTAGGGAACGTTTCACCTTTCTGGACAAAACGATATCCGTTGCCATTTCTCGATTTAAATTTTTTCCTAGTGTCAACATAGAACAATAGGAATATTGTGTCAATTTTTGGGATTTTTCGGGGTTCGCTTGGACATTTTTATACATTAACTGAGTTTTCTATGCATTCATATGCATAACTCAAATTTGAACTACAAGCACATGCTCTAATGCATGTAAATTAGTTGAAAATTCAAATATGTGTCCTTGGTTGCATGCTTAGGTCCCATGCAAGAAATGGGAATGAATGTCAAACACCCTGCCACCGTCACTCGGCCGCAAACATTGAGATACCTGGTTTTTAAATTCTAGTGAATCCAAAGCTCGTCTGAGATTCATGAAACTTGGCAAGCAGTCATGGAGCGGCATCAACATGCCGTGGTAAATTTTTTGTCCCATTTGGGGCAGGTTTGGGGATATGCTTCTCACAAACAAGAGCTTCTCACAACAAGCCTGATGGTTTCGGTAGGGAACGTTTCACCTTTCTAGACGAAACGATATCCATTGCCTCTTCTCGATTTGAATTTTTTTCCTAGTGTCAACATAGAACAACAGGAGTGTTGTGTCAATTTTTGGGATTTTTCGGGTTCGTTTGGAAATTTTTATGCATTAATTGAGTTTTCAATGCATTTATGTGCATAATTCAAATTTGAACTACATGCACATGCTCTAATGCATATAAATTGGTTGAAAATTCAAATCTGTGTCCTTGGTTGCATGCTTAGGTCCCATGCAAGAAATGGGAATGAATGTCAAACACCCTGCCACCGTCACTCGGCCGCAAACATTGAGATACCTGGTTTTAAATTCTAGTAAATCCAAAACTCATCTAAAATTCATGAAACTTGGCATGCTATCATGGAGCGGCATCAACATGCCGTGGTAAATTTTTTGTCCCATTTGGGGCAGGTTTGGGTATATGCTTCTCACAAACCAGAGCTTCTCACAACAAGCATGATGGTTTCGGTAGGGAACGTTCCACCTTTGGGACGAAACGATATCCATTGCCTCTTCTCGATTTCAATTTTTCCTAGTGTCAACATAGAACAACAGGAGTGTTGTGTCAATTTTTGGGATTTTTCGGGGTTCGTTTGGACATTTTTATGCATTAACTGAGTTTTCAATGCATTCATGTGCATAATTCAAATTTGAACTACATGCACATGCTCTAATGCATATAAATTGGTTGAAAATTCAAATATGTGTCCTTGGTTGCATGCTTAGGTCCCATGCAAGAAATGGGAATGAATGTCAAACACCCTGCCACCGTCACTCGGCAGCAAACATTGAGATACCTGGTTTTTAAATTCCTAGTAAATCAAAAGCTCGTCTGAAATTCATGAAACTTGGCATGCTATCATGGAGCGGCATCAACATGCCGTGGTAAATTTTTGTCCCATTTGGGGCAGGTTTGGGGATATGCTTCTCACAACCAGAGCTTCTCACAACAAGCATGATGGTTTCGGTAGGGAACGTTTCACCTTTCTGGATGAAACGATATCCATTGCCTCTTCTCGATTTCAATTTTTTCCTAGTGTCAACATCGAACAACATGAGTGTTGTGTCAAGTTTTTGGGATTTTTAGGGGTTCGTTTGGACATTTTTATGCATTAATTGAGTTTTCAATGCATTTATGTGCATAATTCAAATTTGAACTACATGCACATGCTCTAATGCATATAAAGTGGTTGAAAATTCAAATTTGTGTCCTTGGTTGCATGCTTAGGTCCCATGCAAGAAATGGAATGAATGTCAAACACCCTGCCACCGTCACTCGGCGCAAACATTGAGATACCTTGTTTTTAAATTCTAGTAAATCCAAACCTCATCTGAAATCCATGAAACTTGGCATGCTATCATGGAGCGGCATCAACATGCCGTGGTAATTTTTTGTCCCATTTGGGGCAAGTTTGGGTATATGCTTCTCACAAACCAGAGCTTCTCACAACAAGCATGATGGTTTCGGTAGGGAACGTCCCACTTTGGGGACGAAATGATATCCATTGCCTCTTATTGCTTTCAAAAATTTCTTGTGTCCACATAGAACAACAGGAGTGTTGTGTCAATTTTTGTGATTTTTCGGGGTTCGTTTGGACATTTTTATGCATTAACTGAGTTTTCAATGCATTCATGTGCATAATTCAAATTTGAACTACATGCACATGCTCTAATGCATATAAATTGGTTGGAAAATTCAAATATGTGTCCTTGGTTGCATGCTTAGGTCCCATGCAAGAAATGGGAATGAATGTCAAACACCCTGCCGCCGTCACTCGGCAGCAAACATTGAGATACCTGGTTTTTAAATCCTAGGAAATCAAAAGCTCGTCTGAAATTCATGAAACTTGGCATGCTGTCAGGAGTGGCATCAACATGCCGTGGTAAAAATTTGTCCCATTTGGGGCAGGTTTGGGGATGTGCTTCTCACAAACCAGAGCTTCTCACAACAAGCATGATGGTTTCGGTAGGGAACGTTTCACCTTTCTGGATGAAACGATATCCATTGCCTCTTCTCGATTTCAATTTTTTCTAGTGTCAACATCGAACAACAGGAGTGTTGTGTCAAGTTTTGGGATTTTTAGGGGTTCGTTTGGACATTTTTATGCACTAATTGAGTTTTCAATGCATTTATGTGCATAATTCAAATTTGAACTACATGCACATGCTCTAATGCATATAAAGTGGTTGAAAATTGAAATTTGTGTCCTTGGTTGCATGCTTAGGTCCCATGCAAGAAATGGGAATGAATGTCAAACATGCTGCCACCGTCACTCGGCGCAAACATTGAGATACCTTGTTTTTAAATTCTAGTAAATCCAAACCTCATCCGAAATCCATGAAACCTGGCATGCTATCATGGAGCGGCATCAACATGCCGTGGTAATTTTTTGTCCCATTTGGGGCAGGTTTGGGTATATGCTTCTCACAAACCAGAGCTTCTCACAACAAGCATGCTCGTTTCGGTAGGGAACGTCCACTTTGGGGACGAAATGATATCCATTGCCTCTTATTGCTTTCAAAAATTTCTTGTGTCCACATTGAACAACAGGAGTGTTGTGTCAATTTTTGTGATTTTTCGGGGTTCATTTCGACATTTTTATGCATTAATTGAGTTTTCAATGCATTCATGTGCATAATTCAAATTTGAACTACATGCACATGCTCTAATGCATATAAAGTGGTTGAAAATTGAAATTTGTGTCCTTGGTTGCATGCTTAGGTCCCATGCAAGAAATGGGAATGAATGTCAAACACGCTGCCACCGTCACTCGGCGCAAACATTGAGATACCTTGTTTTTAAATTCTAGTAAATCCAAACCTCATCCGAAATCCATGAAACCTGGCATGCTATCATGGAGCGGCATCAACATGCCGTGGTAATTTTTTTGTCCCATTTGGGGCAAGTTTGGGTTTATGCTTCTCACAAACCAGAGCTTCTCACAACAAGCATGCTCGTTTTAGTAGGGAATGTCCCACTTTTGGGGACGAAACGATATCCATTGCCTCTTATTGCTTTCAAAGAATTTCTTGTGTCAACATTGAACAACAGGAGTGTTGTGTCAATTTTTGTGATTTTTCGGGGTTCATTTCGACATTGTTTTGCATTAATTGAGTATTCAATGCATTCATGTGCATAATTCAAATTTGAACTACATGCACATGCTCTAATGCATATAAATTGGTTGGAAATTCAAATATGTGTCCTTGGTTGCATGCTTAGGTCCCATGCAAGAAATGGGAATGAATGTCAAACACCCTGCCGCCGTCACTCGGCAGCAAACATAGAGATACCTGGTTTTTAAATCCTAGAAATCAAAAGCTCGTCTGAAATTCATGAAACTTGGCATGCTGTCAGGAGTGGCATCAACATGCCGTGGTAAAAATTTTGTCCCATTTGGGGCAGGTTTGGGGATGTGCTTCTCACAAACCAGAGCTTCTCACAACAAGCATGATGGTTTCGGTAGGGAACGTTTCACCTTCTGGGATGAAACGATATCCATTGCCTCTTCTCGATTTCAAATTTTTCTAGTGTCAACATCGAACAACAGGAGTGTTGTGTCAAGTTTTTGGGATTTTTAGGGGTTCGTTTGGACATTTTTATGCACTAATTGAGTTTTCAATGCATTTATGTGCATAATTCAAATTTGAACTACATGCACATGCTCTAATGCATATAAAGTGGTTGAAAATTGAAATTTGTGTCCTTGGTTGCATGCTTAGGTCCCATGCAAGAAATGGGAATGAATGTCAAACATGCTGCCACCGTCACTCGGCGCAAACATTGAGATACCTTGTTTTTAAATTCTAGTAAATCCAAACCTCATCCGAAATCCATGAAACCTGGCATGCTATCATGGAGCGGCATCAACATGCCGTGGTAATTTTTTTGTCCCATTTGGGGCAAGTTTGGGTTTATGCTTCTCACAAACCAGAGCTTCTCACAACAAGCATGCTCGTTTCAGTAGGGAACGTCCCACTTTTGGGGACGAAATGATATCCATTGCCTCTTATTGCTTTCAAAGAATTTCTTGTGTCCACATTGAACAACAGGAGTGTTGTGTCAATTTTTGTGATTTTTCGGGGTTCATTTCGACATTTTTATGCATTAATTGAGTTTTCAATGCATTCATGTGCATAATTCAAATTTGAACTACATGCACATGCTCTAATGCATATAAATTGGTTGGAAATTCAAATATGTGTCCTTGGTTGCATGCTTAGGTCCCATGCAAGAAATGGGAATGAATGTCAAACACCCTGCCGCCGTCACTCGGCAGCAAACATTGAGATACCTGGTTTTTAAATTCTAGTAAATCCAAAACTCGTCTGAAATTCATGAAACTTGGCATGCTATCATGGAGCGCATCAACATGCCGTGGTAAATTTTTTGTCCCATTTGGGGCAGGTTTGGGGTATATGCTTCTCACAAACCAGAGCTTCTCACAACAAGCATGATGGTTTCGGTAGGGAACGTCCACCTTTGGGGACGAAACGATATCCATTGCCTCTTATTGCTTTCAAAAATTTTCTCGTGTCAACATAGAACAACAGGAGTGTTGTGTCAATTTTTGGGATTTTTCGGGGTTCGTTTGGACATTTTTATGCATTAATTGAGTTTTCAATGCATTTATGTGCATAATTCAAATTTGAACTACATGCACATGCTCTAATGCATATAAATTGGTTGAAAATTCAAATTTGTGTCCTTGGTTGCATGCTTAGGTCCCATGCAAGAAATGGGAATGAATGTCAAACACCTGCCACCGTCACTCGGCCGCAAACATTGAGATACCTGGTTTTTAAATTCTAGTAAATCCAAACCTCGCCTGAAATTCAAGAAACTTGGCATGATGTCATGGAGTGGCATCAAAATGTCGTGGCAAATTTTTTGTCCCATTTGGGGCAGGTTTGGGGATATGCTTCTCACAAAACAGAGCTTCTCACAACAAGCCTAATGGTTTCGGTAGGGAACGTTTCACCTTTCTAGATGAAACCATATCCATTGCCTCTTCTCGATTTCAATTTTTTTCCTAGTGTCAACATAAAACAACATGAGTGTTGTGTCAAGTTTTGGGATTTTTAGGGGTTCATTTGGACATATTTATGCATTAATTGAGTTTTCAATGCATTTATGTGCATAATTCAAATTTGAACTACATGCACATGCTCTAATGCATATAAATTGGTTGAAAATTCAAATTTGTGTCCTTGGTTGCATGCTTAGGTCCCATGCAAGAAATGGGAATGAATGTCAAACACCTTGCCACCGTCACTCGGCGCAAACATTGAGATACCTGGTTTTTAAATTCTAGTAAATCCAAATATCATCCGAAATCCATGAAACCTGGCATGCTATCATGGAGCGGCATCAACATGCCGTGGTAAATTTTTTGTCCCATTTGGGGCAGGTTTGGGTATATGCTTCTGACAAACCAGAGCTTCTCACAACAAGCATGATCGTTTCGGTAGGGAACGTCCCACCTTTTGGGGACGAAACGATATCCATTGCCTCTTATTGCTTTCAAAAATTTCTCGTGTCAACATAGAACAACAGGAGTGTTGTGTCAATTTTTGTGATTTTTCGGGGTTCGTTTGGACATTTTTATGCATTAATTGAGTTTTCAATGCATTCATGTGCATAATTCAAATTTGAACTACATGCACATGCTCTAATGCATATAAATTGGTTGAAAATTCAAATATGTGTCCTTGGTTGCATGCTTAGGTCCCATGCAAGAAATGGGAATGAATGTCAAACACCCTGCCACCGTCACTCGGCCGCAAACATTGAGATACCTGGTTTTTAAATTCCTAGTAAATCCAAAAGCTCGTCTGAAATTCATGAAACTTGGCATGCTATCATGGAGCGGCATCAACATGCCGTGGTAAAATTTTTGTCCCATTTGGGGCAGGTTTGGGGATATGCTTCTCACAAACCAGAGCTTCTCACAACAAGCATGATGGTTTCGGTAGGGAACGTTTCACCTTTCTGGATGAAACGATATCCATTGCCTCTTCTCGATTTCAATTTTTTCCTAGTGTCAACATAGAACAACAGGAGTGTTGTGTCAATTTTGGGATTTTTAGGGGTTCGTTTGGACATTTTTATGCATTAATTGAGTTTTCAATGCATTTATGTGCATAATTCAAATTTGAACTACATGCACATGCTCTAATGCATATAAATTGGTTGAAAATTCAAATTGTGTCCTTGGTTGCATGCTTAGGTCCCATGCAAGAAATGGGAATGAATGTCAAACACCCTGCCACCGTCACTCGGCCGCAAACATTGAGATACCTGGTTTTTAAATTCTAGTAAATCCAAAACTCATCTGAAATTCATGAAACCTGGCATGCTATCATGGAGCGGCATCAACATGCGGTGGTAATTTTTTGTCCCATTTGGGGCAGGTTTGGGTTATGCTTCTCACAAACCAGAGCTTCTCAGAACAAGCATGACCGTTTCAGTAGGGAACGTCCCACTTCTGGGGACGAAACGATATCCATTGCCTCTTATTGCTTTCAAAGAATTTCTTGTCTCAACATTGAACAACAGGAGTGTTGTGTCAATTTTTGTGATTTTTTGGGGTTCATTTCGACATTTTTATGCATTAATTGAGTTTTCAATGCATTCATGTGCATAATTCAAATTTGAACTACATGCACATGCTCTAATGCATATAAATTGGTTGAAAATTCAAATATGTGTCCTTCGTTGCATGCTTTGGTCCCATGCAAGAAATGGGAATGAATGTCAAACACCTTGCTGCCGTCACTCGGCAGCAAACATTGAGATACCTGGTTTTTAAATCCTAGGAAATCAAAAGCTCGTCTGAAATTCATGAAATTTGGCATGCTGTCAGGAGTGGCATCAACATGCCGTGGTAAATTTTTTGTCCCATTTGGGGCAGGTTTGGGGATGTGCTTCTCACAAACCAGAGCTTCTCACAACAAGCATGATGGTTTCGGTAGGGGACGTTTCACCTTTCTGGATGAAACGATATCCATTGCGTCTTCTCGATTTCAATTTTTTTCCTAGTGTCAACATCGAACAACAGGAGTGTTGTGTCAAGTTTTGGGATTTTTAGGGGTTCGTTTGGACATTTTTATGCATCAATTGAGTTTTCAATGCATTTATGTGCATAATTCAAATTTGAACTACATGCACATGCTCTAATGCATATAAAGTGGTTGAAAATTGAAATTTGTGTCCTTTGTTGCATGCTTAGGTCCCATCCAAGAAATGGTAATGAATGTCAAACACGCTGCCACCGTCACTCGGCGCAAACATTGAGATACCTTGTTTTTAAATTCTAGTAAATCCAAAACTCATCCAAAATCCATGAAACCTGGCATGCTATCATGGAGCGGCATCAACATGCCGTGGTAATTTTTTTGTCCCATTTGGGGCAGGTTTGGGTTTATGCTTCTCACAAACCAGAGCTTCTCACAACAAGCATGATCGTTTCAGTAGGGAACGTCCCACTTTTGGGGACGAAACGATATCCATTGCCTCTTATTGCTTTCAAAGAATTTCTCGTGTCAACATTGAACAACACGAGTGTTGTGTCAATTTTTGTGATTTTTTGGGGTTCATTTCGACATTTTTATGCATTAATTGAGTTTTCAATGCATTCATGTGCATAATTCAAATTTGAACTACATGCACATGCTCTAATGCATATAAATTGGTTGAAAATTCAAATATGTGTCCTTGGTTGCATGCTTAGGTCCCATGCAAGAAATGGGAATGAATGTCAAACACCCTGCCGCCGTCACTCGGCAGCAAACATTGAGATACCTGGTTTTTAAATCCTAGGAAATCAAAAGCTCATCTGAAATTCATGAAACTTGGCATGCTGTCAGGAGTGGCATCAACATGCCGTGGTAAAAAATTTGTCCCATTTGGGGCAGGTTTGGGGATGTGCTTCTCACAAACCAGAGCTTCTCACAACAAGCATGATGGTTTCGGTAGGGAACGTTTCACCTTTCTGGATGAAACGATATCCATTTCCTCTTCTCGATTTCAATTTTTTTCCTAGTGTCAACATCGAACAACAGGAGTGTTGTGTCAAGTTTTGGGATTTTTAGGGGTTCGTTTGGACATTTTATGCATTAATTGAGTTTTCAATGCATTTATGTGCATAATTCAAATTTGAACTACATGCACATGCTCTAATGCATATAAAGTGGTTGAAAATTGAAATTTGTGTCCTTGGTTGCATGCTTAGGTCCCATGCAAGAAATGGGAATGAATGTCAAACACGCTGCCACCGTCACTCGGCGCAAACATTGAGATACCTTGTTTTTAAATTCTAGTAAATCCAAAACTCATCCGAAATCCATGAAACCTGGCATGCTATCATGGACGGCATCAACATGCGGTGGTAATTTTTTTGTCCCATTTGGGGCAGGTTTGGGTTTATGCTTCTCACAAACCAGAGCTTCTCAGAACAAGCATGATCGTTTCAGTAGGGAACGTCCAACTTCCGGGGACGAAACGATATCCATTGCCTCTTATTGCTTTCAAAGAATTTCTCGTGTCAACATTGAACAACAGGAGTGTTGTGTCAATTTTTGTGATTTTTCGGGGTTCATTACGACATTTTTATGCATTAATTGAGTTTTCAATGCATTCATGTGCATAATTCAAATTTGAACTACATGCACATGCTCTAATGCATATAAATTGGTTGAAAATTCAAATATGTGTCCTTCGTTGCATGCTTAGGTCCCATGCAAGAAATGGGAATGAATGTCAAACACCCTTGCCACCGTCACTCGGCAGCAAACATTGAGATACCTGGTTTTTCAAATCCTAGGAAATCAAAAGCTCGTCTGAAATTCATGAAACTTGGCATGCTGTCATGGAGCGGCATCAACATGCCGTGGTAAATTTTTGTCCCATTTGGGGCAGGTTTGGGGATATGCTTCTCACAAACCAGAGCTTCTCACAACAAGCATGATGGTTTCGGTAGGGAACGTTTCACCTTTCTGGACGAAACGATATCCATTGCCTCTTCTCGATTTCAATTTTTTCCTAGTGTCAACATAGAACAACAGGAGTGTTGTGTCAAGTTTTGGGATTTTTCGGGGTTCGTTTGGACATTTTTATGCATTAATTGAGTTTTCAATGCATTCATGTGCATAATTCAAATTTGAACTACATGCACATGCTCTAATGCATATAAATTGGTTGAAAATTAAATTTGTGTCCTTGGTTGCATGCTTAGGTCCCATGCAAGAAATGGGAATGAATGTCAAACACCCTGCCACCGTCACTCGGCCGCAAACATTGAGATACCTGTTTTTAAATTCTAGTAAATCCAAAACTCGTCTGAAATTCATGAAACTTGGCATGCTATCATGGAGCGGCATCAACATGCCGTGGTAATTTTTTTGTCCCATTTGGGGCAGGTTTGGGTTTATGCTTCTCACAAACCAGAGCTTCTCACAACAAGCATGATCGTTTCAGTAGGGAACGTCCCACTTTTGGGGACGAAACGATATCCAATGCCTCTTATTGCTTTCAAAGAATTTCTCGTGTCAACATTGAACAACACGAGTGTTGTGTCAATTTTTGTGATTTTTCGGGGTTCATTTCGACATTTTTATGCATTAATTGAGTTTTCAATGCATTCATGTGCATAATTCAAATTTGAACTACATGCACATGCTCTAATGCATATAAATTGGTTGAAAATTCAGGTATGTGTCCTTGGTTGCATGCTTAGGTCCCATGCAAGAAATGGGAATGAATGTCAAACACCCTGCCGCCGTCACTCGGCAGCAAACATTGAGATACCTGGTTTTTAAATCCTAGGAAATCAAAAGCTCGTCTGAAATTCATGAAACTTGGCATGCTGTCAGGAGTGGCATCAACATGCCGTGGTAAAAAATTTGTCCCATTTGGGGCAGGTTTGGGGATGTGCTTCTCACAACAAGCATGATGGTTTCGGTAGGGAACGTTTCACCTTTCTGGATGAAACGATATCCATTGCCTCTTCTCGATTTCAATTTTTTTCCTAGTGTCAACATCGAACAACAGGAGTATTGTGTCAAGTTTTGGGATTTTTAGGGGTTCGTTTGGACATTTTATGCATTAATTGAGTTTTCAATGCATTTATGTGCATAATTCAAATTTGAACTACATGCACATGCTCTAATGCATATAAAGTGGTTGAAAATTGAAATTTGTGTCCTTGGTTGCATGCTTAGGTCCCATGCAAGAAATGGGAATGAATGTCAAACACGCTGCCACCGTCACTCGGCGCAAACATTGAGATACCTTGTTTTTAAATTCTAGTAAATCCAAAACTCATCCGAAATCCATGAAACCTGGCATGCTATCATGGAGCGGCATCAACATGCGGTGGTAATTTTTTTGTCCCATTTGGGGCAGGTTTGGGTTTATGCTTCTCACAAACCAGAGCTTCTCAGAACAAGCATGATCGTTTCAGTAGGGAACGTCCCACTTCTGGGGACGAAACGATATCCATTGCCTCTTATTGCTTTCAAAGAATTTCTTGTGTCAACATTGAACAACAGGAGTGTTGTGTCAATTTTTGTGATTTTTCGGGGTTCATTTCGACATTTTTATGCATTAATTGAGTTTTCAATGCATTCATGTGCATAATTCAATTTGAACTACATGCACATGCTCTAATGCATATAAATTGGTTGAAAATTCAAATATGTGTCCTTCGTTGCATGCTTAGGTCCCATGCAAGAAATGGGAATGAATGTCAAACACCCTGCCACCGTCACTCGGCCAGCAAACATTGAGATACCTGGTTTTTAAATCCTAGGAAATCCAAAAGCTCGTCTGAAATTCATGAAACTTGGCATGCTGTCAGGAGTGGCATCAACATGCCGTGGTAAATTTTTTGTCCCATTTGGGGCAGGTTTGGGGATATGCTTCTCACAAACCAGAGCTTCTCACAACAAGCATGATGGTTTCGGTAGGGAACGTTTCACCTTTCTGGACGAAACGATATCCATTGCCTCTTCTCGATTTCAATTTTTTCCTAGTGTCAACATAGAACAACAGGAGTGTTGTGTCAATTTTTGGGATTTTTCGGGGTTCGTTTGGACATTTTTATGCATTAACTGAGTTTTCAATGCATTCATGTGCATAATTCAAATTTGAACTACATGCACATGCTCTAATGCATATAAATTGGTTGAAAATTCAAATATGTGTCCTTGGCTGCATGCTTAGGTCCCATGCAAGAAATGGGAATGAATGTCAAACACCCTGCCACCGTCACTCGGCCGCAAACATTGAGATACCTGTTTTTAAATTCTAGTAAATCCAAAACTCATCTGAAATTCATGAAACTTGGCATGCTATCATGGAGCGGCATCAACATGCAGTGGTAACTTTTTGTCCCATTTGGGGCAAGTTTGGGTATTTGCTTCTCACAAACCAGAGCTTCTCAGAACAAGCATGATGGTTTCAGTAGGGAACGTCCCACCTTTGGGGACGAAACGATATCCATTGCCTCTTATTGCTTTCAAAAATTTCTCGTGTCAACATAGAACAACAGGAGTGTTGTGTCAATTTTTGTGATTTTTCGGGGTTCGTTTGGACATTTTATGCATTAATTGAGTTTTCAATGCATTCATGTGCATAATTCAAATTTGAACTACATGCACATGCTCTAATGCATATAAATTGGTTGAAAATTCAAATCTGTGTCCTTGGTTGCATGCTTAGGTCCCATGCAAGAAATGGGAATGAATGTCAAACACCCTGCCACCGTCACTCGCACAAACATTGAGATACCTGGTTTTTAAATTCTAGTAAATCCAAAACTCGTCTGAAATTCATGAAACTTGGCATGCTATCATGGAGCGGCATCAACATGTCGTGGTAAATTTTTTGTCCCATTTGGGGCAGGTTTGGGGATATGCTTCTCACAAACCAGAGCTTCTCACAACAAGCCTAATGGTTTCGGTAGGGAACGTTTCACCTTTCTAGATGAAACGATATCCATTGCCTCTTCTCGATTTCAATTTTTTTCCTAGTGTCCACATAAAACAACATGAGTGTTGTGTCAAGTTTTGGGATTTTTAGGGGTTCGTTTGGACATATTTATGCATTAATTGAGTTTTCAATGCATTTATGTGCATAATTCAAATTTGAACTACATGCACATGCTCTAATGCATATAAATTGGTTGAAAATTCAAATTTGTGTCCTTGGTTGCATGCTTAGGTCCCATGCAAGAAATGGGAATGAATGTCAAACACGCTGCCACCGTCACTCGGCGCAAACATTGAGATACCTTGTTTTTAAATTCTAGTAAATCCAAACCTCATCCGAAATCCATGAAACCTGGCATGCTATCATGGAGCGGCATCAACATGCCGTGGTAATTTTTTGTCCCATTTGGGGCAAGTTTGGGTTTATGCTTCTCACAAACCAGAGCTTCTCACAACAAGCATGCTCGTTTCAGTAGGGAACATCCCACTTTTGGGGACGAAACGATATCCATTGCCTCTTATTGCTTTCAAAGAATTCCTCGTGTCAACATTGAACAACAGGAGTGTTGTGTCAATTTTTGTGATTTTTCAGGGTTCATTTCAACATTTTTATGCATTAATTGAGTTGTCAATGCATTCATGTGCATAATTCAAATTTGAACTACATGCACATGCTCTAATGCATATAAATTGGTTGAAAATTCAAATATGTGTCCTTGGTTGCATGCTTAGGTCCCATGCAAGAAATGGGAATGAATGTCAAACACCCTGCCACCGTCACTCGGCAACAAACATTGAGATACCTGGTTTTTAAATTCTAGTAAATCCAAAGCTCGTCTAAAATTCATGAAACATGGCATGTTGTCATGGAGTGGCATCAACATGCCGTGGTAAATTTTTTGTCCCATTTGGGGCAGATTTGGGGATATGCTTCTCACAAACCAGAGCTTCTCACAACAAATCTGATGGTTTCGGTAGGGAATGTTTCACCTTTCTGGACGAAACGATATCCATTGCCTCTTCTCGATTTCAATTTTTTTCCTAGTATCAACATAAAACAACATGAGTGTTGTGGCAATTTTTGGGATTTTTGGGGGTTCGTTTGGACATTTTTATGCATTAATTGAGTTTTCAATACATTTATGTGCATAATTCAAATTTGAACTACATGCACATGCTCTAATGCATATAAATTGGTTGAAAATTCAGATATGTGTCCTTGGTTGCATGCTTAGGTCCCATGCAAGAAATGGGAATGAATGTCAAACACCCTGCCGCCGTCACTCGGCAGCAAACATTAAGATACCTGGTTTTTAAATCCTAGGAAATCAAAAGCTCGTCTGAAATTCATGAAACTTGGCATGCTGTCAGGAGTGGCATCAACATGCCGTGGTAAAAAATTTGTCCCATTTGGGGCAGGTTTGGGGATGTGCTTCTCAGAAACCAGAGCTTCTCACAACAAGCATGATGGTTTCGGTAGGGAACGTTTCACCTTTCTGGATGAAACGATATCCATTGCCTCTTCTCGATTTCAATTTTTTTCCTAGTGTCAACATCGAACAACAGGAGTGTTGTGTCAAGTTTTGGGATTTTTAGGGGTTCGTTTGGACATTTTATGCATTAATTGAGTTTTCAATGCATTTATGTGCATAATTCAAATTTGAACTACATGCACATGCTCTAATGCATATAAAGTGGTTGAAAATTGAAATTTGTATCCTTGGTTGCATGCTTAGGTCCCATGCAAGAAATGGGAATTAATGTCAAACACGCTGCCACCGTCACTCGGCGCAAACATTGAGATACCTTGTTTTTAAATTCTAGTAAATCCAAAACTCATCCAAAATCCATGAAACTTGGCATGCTATCATGGAGCCGCATCGACATGCCGTGGTAATTTTTTTGTCCCATTTGGGGAAGGTCTGGGTTTATGCTTCTCACAAACCAGAGCTTCTCAGAACAAGCATGGTCGTTTCAGTAGGGAACGTCCCACTTCTGGGGACGAAACGATATCCATTGCCTCTTATTGCTTTCAAAGAATTTCTTGTGTCAACATTGAACAACAGGAGTGTTGTGTCAATTTTTGTGATTTTTCGGGGTTCATTTCGACATTTTTATGCATTAATTGAGTTTTCAATGCATTCATGTGCATAATTCAAATTTGAACTACATGCACATGCTCTAATGCATATAAATTGGTTGAAAATTCAAATATGTGTCCTTTGTTGCATGCTTTGGTCCCATGCAAGAAATGGGAATGAATGTCAAACACCTTGCCGCCGTCACTCGGCAGCAAACATTGAGATACCTGGTTTTTAAATCCTAGGAAATCAAAAGCTCGTCTGAAATTCATGAAACTTGGCATGCTGTCAGGAGTGGCATCAACATGCCGAGGTAAAATTTTTGTCCCATTTGGGGCAGGTTTGGGGATGTGCTTCTCACAAACCAGAGCTTCTCACAACAAGCATGATGGTTTCGGTAGGGGACGTTTCACCTTTCTGGATGAAACGATATCCATTGCGTCGTCTCGATTTCAATTTTTTTCCTAGTGTCAACATCGAACAACAGGAGTGTTGTGTCAAGTTTTGGGATTTTTAGGGGTTCGTTTGGACATTTTTATGCATCAATTGAGTTTTCAATGCATTTATGTGCATAATTCAAATTTGAACTACATGCACATGCTCTAATGCATATAAAGTGGTTGAAAATTGAAATTTGTGTCCTTGGTTGCATGCTTAGGTCCCATCCAAGAAATGGGAATGAATGTCAAACACGCTGCCACCGTCACTCGGCGCAAACATTGAGATACCTTGTTTTTAAATTCTAGTAAATCCAAACCTCATCCGAAATCCATGAAACCTAGCATGCTATCATGGAGCCGCATCAACATGCCGTGGTAATTTTTTTGTCCCATTTGGGGCAGGTTTGGGTTTATGCTTCTCACAAACCAGAGCTTCTCACAACAAGCATGATCGTTTCAGTAGGGAACGTCCCACTTTTGGGGACCAAACGATATCCATTGCCTCTTATTGCTTTCAAAGAATTTCTCGTGTCAACATTGAAC
Source organism: Triticum aestivum (assembly GCF_018294505.1). NCBI lineage: Eukaryota > Viridiplantae > Streptophyta > Magnoliopsida > Poales > Poaceae > Triticum > Triticum aestivum. The sequence goes on from NC_057805.1 coordinate 315,175,615, forward strand.
AACAGGAGTGTTGTGTCAATTTTTGTGATTTTTCGGGGTTCATTTTGACATTTTTATGCATTAATTGTGTTTTCAATGCATTCATGTGCATAATTCAAATTTGAACTACATGCACATGCTCTAATGCATATAAATTGGTTGAAAATTCAAATCTGTGTCCTTGGTTGCATGCTTAGGTCCCATGCAAGAAATGGGAATGAATGTCAAACACCCTGCCACCGTCACTCGACAACAAACATAGAGGTACCTGGTTTTTAAATTCTAGTAAATCCAAACCTCGTCTGAAATTCAAGAAACTTGGCATGATGTCATGGAGTGGCATCAACATGTTGTGGTAAATTTTTTGTCCCATTTGGGGCAGGTTTGGGGATATGCTTCTCAGAAACCAGAGCTTCTCACAACAAGCCTAATGGTTTCGGTAGGGAACGTTTCACCTTTCTAGATGAAACGATATCCATTGCCTCTTCTCGATTTCAATTTTTTTCCTAGTGTCAACATAAAACAACATGAGTGTTGTGTTAAGTTTTGGGATTTTTAGGGGTTCGTTTGGACATATTTATGCATTAATTGAGTTTTCAATGCATTTATGTGCATAATTCAAATTTGAACTACATGCACATGCTCTAATGCATATAAAGTGGTTGAAAATTGAAATTTGTGTCCTTGGTTGCATGCTTAGGTCCCATGCAAGAAATGGGAATTAATGTCAAACACGCTGCCACCGTCACTCGGCGCAAACATTGAGATACCTTGTTTTTAAATTCTAGTAAATCCAAAACTCATCCAAAATCCATGAAACTTGGCATGCTATCATGGAGCCGCATCAACATGCCGTGGTAATTTTTTTGTCCCATTTGGGGAAGGTCTGGGTTTATGCTTCTCACAAACCAGAGCTTCTCAGAACAAGCATGGTCGTTTAAGTAGGGAACGTCCCACTTCTGGGGACGAAACGATATCCATTGCCTCTTATTGCTTTCAAAGAATTTCTTGTGTCAACATTGAACAACAGGAGTGTTGTGTCAATTTTTGTGATTTTTCGGGGTTCATTTCGACATTTTTATGCATTAATTGAGTTTTCAATGCATTCATGTGCATAATTCAAATTTGAACTACATGCACATGCTCTAATGCATATAAATTGGTTGAAAATTCAAATATGTGTCCTTTGTTGCATGCTTTGGTCCCATGCAAGAAATGGGAATGAATGTCAAACACCTTGCCGCCGTCACTCGGCAGCAAACATTGAGATACCTGGTTTTTAAATCCTAGGAAATCAAAAGCTCGTCTGAAATTCATGAAACTTGGCATGCTGTCAGGAGTGGCATCAACATGCCGAGGTAAATTTTTGTCCCATTTGGGGCAGGTTTGGGATGTGCTTCTCACAAACCAGAGCTTCTCACAACAAGCATGATGGTTTCGGTAGGGGACGTTTCACCTTTCTGGATGAAACGATATCCATTGCGTCTTCTCGATTTCAATTTTTTTCCTAGTGTCAACATCGAACAACAGGAGTGTTGTGTCAAGTTTTGGGATTTTTAGGGGTTCGTTTGGACATTTTTATGCATCAATTGAGTTTTCAATGCATTTATGTGCATAATTCAAATTTGAACTACATGCACATGCTCTAATGCATATAAAGTGGTTGAAAATTGAAATTTGTGTCCTTGGTTGCATGCTTAGGTCCCATCCAAGAAATGGGAATGAATGTCAAACACGCTGCCACCGTCACTCGGCGCAAACATTGAGATACCTTGTTTTTAAATTCTAGTAAATCCAAAACTCATCCGAAATCCATGAAACCTGGCATGCTATCATGGAGCCGCATCAACATGCCGTGGTAATTTTTTTGTCCCATTTGGGGCAGGTTTGGGTTTATGCTTCTCACAAACCAGAGCTTCTCACAACAAGCATGATCGTTTCAGTAGGGAACGTCCCACTTTTGGGGACCAAACGATATCCATTGCCTCTTATTGCTTTCAAAGAATTTCTCGTGTCAACATTGAACAACAGGAGTGTTGTGTCAATTTTTGTGATTTTTCGGGGTTCATTTCGACATTTTTATGCATTAATTGTGTTTTCAATGCATTCATGTGCATAATTCAAATTTGAACTACATGCACATGCTCTAATGCATATAAATTGGTTGAAAATTCAAATCTGTGTCCTTGGTTGCATGCTTAGGTCCCATGCAAGAAATGGGAATGAATGTCAAACACCCTGCCACCGTCACTCGACAACAAACATAGAGGTACCTGGTTTTTAAATTCTAGTAAATCCAAACCTCGTCTGAAATTCAAGAAACTTGGCATGATGTCATGGAGTGGCATCAACATGTTGTGGTAAATTTTTTGTCCCATTTGGGGCAGGTTTGGGGATATGCTTCTCAGAAACCAGAGCTTCTCACAACAAGCCTAATGGTTTCGGTAGGGAACGTTTCACCTTTCTAGATGAAACGATATCCATTGCCTCTTCTCGATTTCAATTTTTTCCTAGTGTCAACATAAAACAACATGAGTGTTGTGTTAAGTTTTGGGATTTTTAGGGGTTCGTTTGGACATATTTATGCATTAATTGAGTTTTCAATGCATTTATGTGCATAATTCAAATTTGAACTACATGCACATGCTCTAATGCATATAAATTGGTTGAAAATTCAAATTTGTGTCCTTGGTTGCATGCTTAGGTCCCATGCAAGAAATGGGAATGAATGTCAAACACCCTGCCACCGTCACTCGACGCAAACATTGAGATACCTTGTTTTTAAATTCTAGTAAATCCAAAACTGATCTGAAATCCATGAAACTTGGCATGCTCTCATGGAGCGGCATCAACATGTCGTGGTAATTTTTTTGTCCCATTTGGGGCAGGTTTGGGTATATGCTTCTCACAAACCAGAGCTTCTGACAACAAGCATGATGGTTTTAGTAGGGAACGTCCCACTTTTGGGGACGAAACGATATCCATTGCCTCTTATTGCTTTCAAAGAATTCCTCGTGTCAACATTGAACAACAGGAGTGTTGTGTCAATTTTTGTGATATTTCGGGGTTCATTTCAACATTTTTATGCATTAATTGAGTTGTCAATACATTCATGTGCATAATTCAAATTTGAACTACATGCACATGCTCTAATGCATATAAATTGGTTGAAAATTCAAATATGTGTCCTTGGTTGCATGCTTAGGTCCCATGCAAGAAATGGGAATGAATGTCAAACACCCTGCCACCGTCACTCGGCAACAAACATTGAGATACCTGGTTTTTAAATTCTAGTAAATCCAAAGCTCGTCTAAAATTCATGAAACTTGGCATGTTGTCATGGAGTGGCATCAACATGCCGTGGTAAATTTTTTGTCCCATTTGGGGCAGATTTGGGGATATGCTTCTCACAAACCAGAGCTTCTCACAACAAGTCTGATGGTTTCGGTAGGGAATGTTTCACCTTTCTGGACGAAACAATATCCATTGCCTCTTCTCGATTTCAATTTTTTTCCTAGTATCAACATAAAACAACATGAGTGTTGTGGCAATTTTTGGGATTTTTCGGGGTTCGTTTGGACATTTTTATGCATTAATTGAGTTTTCAATGCATTTATGTGCATAATTCAAATTTGAACTACATGCACATGCTCTAATGCTTATAAATTGGTTGAAAATTCAAATATGTGTCCTTGGTTGCATGCTTAGGTCCCATGCAAGAAATGGGAATGAATGTCAAACACCTTGCCACCGTCACTCGGCCGCAAACATTGAGATACCTTGTTTTTACATTCTAGTAAATCCAAAACTCGTCTGAAATTCTTGAAACTTGGCATGCTATCATGGAGCGGCATCAACATGTTGTGGTAAAAATTTTGTCCCATTTGGGGCCGGTTTGGGTATATGCTTTTGACAAACCAGACCTTCTCAAAACAAGCATGATGGTTTTGGTAGGGAACGTCCCACCTTTGGGGACGAAACGATATCCATTGCCTCTTATTGCTTTCAAAAAATTTCTCGTGTCAACGTAGAACAACAGGAGTGTTGTGTCAATTTTTTTGATTTTTCGGGGTTCATTTCGACATTTTTATGCATTAACTGAGTTTTCAATGCATTCATGTGCATAATTCAAATTTGAACTACATGCACATGCTCTAATGCACATAAATTGATTGAAAATTCAAATTTGTGTTCTTGATTGCATGCTTAGGTCTCATGCAAGAAATGGGAATGAATGTCAAACACCCTGCCACCGTCACTCGGCCTCAAATATTGAGATACCTAGTTTTTAAATTCTAGTAAATCCAAAACTCGTCTAAAATTCATGAAAGTTGGCATGCAATGATGGAGCGGCATCAACATGCCGTGGTAAATCTTTGTGTCATTTGGCGCAGGTTTGGGTATATGCTTCTCACAAACCAGAGCTTCTCACAACTAGCATGATGGTTTCAGTAGGGAACGTCCCACCTTTGGGGACGAACATATATCCATTGCCTCTTATTGCTTTCAAAAACTTTCTCGTGTCAACATAGAACAACAGGAGTGTTGTGTCAATTGTGGTGATTTTTTGAGTTCGTTTGGACATTTTTATGCATTAACTGAGTTTTCAATCCATTTATATGCATAATTCAAATTTGAACTACACGCCGATGCTCCAGTGCATATAAATTTGTTGAAAAGTAAAATTTGTGTCCTTGGGTGCATGCTTAGGTCCCATGAAAGAAGAGGGAATGAATTTCAAACAACATGGCACCATTGATTGCCTGCAAAACATTGAGATACTTTGTTTTTAAATTCTAGTAAATCCAAAACTCGTTTGAAATTCATGAAACTTGGCATGCTATCATGGAATGGCACCCGACATGCCGTGGTAAATTTTTTGTCCCATTTGGGGCAAGTTTGGGTATATGCTTCTCATAAACCAGAGTTTCTCACAACAAGCATGATGGTTTCGGTAGGGAATGTCCCACCTTTGGGGACGAAACGATATCCATTGCCTCTTATTGCTTTCAAAGAATTTCTCGTGTCAACGTAGAACAACAGGAGTGTTGTGTCAATTTTTCTGATTTTTCGGGGTTCGTTTTGACATTTTTATGCATTAACTGAGTTTTCAATGCATTTGTATGAATAATTCAAACCGTGTGCGTTCTGTTAACTGATTTTTGGGGTTCGTTTGGACATTTTATGCATTAACTGAGTTTTCAATGCATTTATATGCATAATTCAAATTTGAACTACATGCACATGCTCCAGTGCATATAAACTTGTTGAAAAACCAAATTTGTGTCCTTGGGTGCATGCTTAGGTCCCATGCAAGAAGAGGGAATGAATTTCAAACAACATGGCACCGTTGAGTGCCTGCAAAACGTTGAGATACTTTGTTTTTAAATTTTAGTAAATCCAAAACTCGTTTGAAATTCATGAAACTTGGCATGCTATCATGGAATGGCACCCGACATGCTGTGGTATTTTTCGTATCCATTTTTAGAGAAGGCGCAGTCGAATAACAGCCAACAAAGGCATTTTGAAAAAATAGCTGCCACTTTAATATCGCAAACATTTGTATAATTCAAACCGTGTGCATTCTGTTAACCATTCACGCGACGCCACGTGTCTATGTTTTAATGGCTATAGGAGGTGCCATGCGGACAGCTGCTTGACCTTGACTGAACGGGAGGCGTGCGAGCGCAGTCCGGTGTGCAGGCTGACCGAGAGGCATGCAAGCTGTCCTCCAATGCGCAGGCTCACCGGGAAGCGTGCGAGATGTACGCTGCACAGGCTCACTAGGAAGCGAGCCCTTTGACTTCCATGGTCGCCCGCCTTCCTCTCCATTAATGGCGCCTGAGCCGCTGCTTAATACGGGCGGCCTTACTGTTCGCCTCCCATTCCCCTCCCTCCCGCAGACCTCCACCAACGCAATGGTGCACAAGGATCATTTGCCACTAGTCTTCAAGTTTGGTGAAGTCAACTCCGAGCCGGAGGAGATAGAAAATAAGGAGGAATGGGGCCTCATGGACATGGCCCAGAACGAGCTGGCCGCGGCGGTTGCTGCCCACGCTCCCATCCCCGCGCCCGCGCCAGCGACCCCGTAGCATTGACGGGCTGGTCACCGAGCACTATCGCAGAGCTAGAAGCCGCGGGCGTCAGCAAGGTCTCTGTGGACCCGCGCGAGCTCATGTACATACCAGCGCCCGTGCCCGTGCGCGCCCCTCCACCCACCGCGGCACCGGTCCCCGTGCGTTTGGCTGCACCCGCCGCGCACGTGCCCGTGCGCATGCCCCCCTCAGCGGCATGGGACGCCACCGTCGACTACTACCTCTCAGCGCCGCCAGCTGTCGTCCTCCCGCGCCCCGCTGGTCGATCGCGCGATGACATGATGTTTGATTTACAAGTGAAGAACATTCTGTGTTGCATTGAAGACTTCAACGACGGCGTCCCGGAGGACGATAACGACAACGATGGCATGGCACACCGCCACCGCCGCCGCCAGAAATAGTTTTTTTCTTGGGTTTAATACTGTATCTCGATCATATGAATATAAATTCGCAGTATGACTGAATGAAAGATATGGTTTGAGAAAACTTGCATTTTTCTCTCTTAATGTACAGACTTATCAAACGATTTTCTTTCAAAAAAAAGCAATGGTTTTTAAATATAAAACACTCATCACAAACTTTTTAGTTACAACACCCGTATGCAAACTGACAGCTTCCCTACGAAGCCAAGGGAAAATGTGTCGAGCAGGATATGTGCAGCACTTGATCGCAAACGTTTTAGATAGAACACCCGTATGCAAAGTGAGAGCAGGATTTGTGCATCTCTTCAACGCAAACGGTTCTTTTGGATGACCCGTGTGCAACCACTTACAAACAATTTGGCAAGATTTGCATCTGTCATATAGGGTATGTTGCCATTTGTCAAACTGGAAAGATTGACATTTGTTGATCTAGTAACAATGCCATTTGTCAACCTTGTAGCACTGCGATTTGTCAAAATATGAAGCTAAAAATCACTAGCAGTATCTAATTTTTGCAACTAAAATTCAGTAATTAAGCATAGATTTCATTCATAAATTAAGCAGTCATTCTTAATTTATACAAACAGTTCAACTCGACAACTAAACCGACCAAAATTTTCCCCAATTGTTGCCAACCACGTACTGAAATAGCTAGCTCAACTATATATACTGGCTCATTTTAAGTACGTTGTACAGTTACACCACATCTATAGTCAGATGAACTGAACAAAATAGACCCTAAATACTACTACTATGGAGGGGCTTTGTACTACTTCCAGCTGTCTCTCCTCTGCCGAGCGCACTTAGTAGGAGGCAGAGGAGGACGAGCCTACCGACGATCTGGGAAATTGCAATACGGTGCCTACTGCTGCTGCAGCTTTAGCGACGCTCACCTCGAACACCCTCTGCCACTCCAGACGACCCCTCTCGAAGTGGTGGTTATCCTCGTAGATCTCCTGATTCCTCGCCTCTGAGGCAGCGTGTGCCGCGGCCACGGCGGTGGTAAGGCTCTTTGCATGCTCGACGAGCCGCTCCTCCTCCTCCCACAGGAACTCGGTGTAGCGCGCAAGGTTGCTGACGCACGTGCGGGCATCCACCTCCGCCTCCCGCCTTCGGGCGGTGGTGGCGGAGCAGGTGATGACCCGGGCGGTCAACGGTGGGCTGGCGGCCACAGCGGCCAACAATGGGGTGGCGGCCACAACCACCACCTCCCGCCTTCGGGCCACGGTGGCGGAGCGGGTGATGGCCACGGTGGCCGGCAGTGGGGTGGCGGCCACGACGGCCACCTCCCGCCTTCGGGCCGCGGCGGCGGAGCGGGCGATGGCCCTGGCTTTTGACGATGGTGTGGCAGGAACGGCGGCCGGCAACAGCTGCCGACGGGCAGCGGCGGCGGAGCGTGTGGTGGGTGTTCCACGCACACCCAACAGGGACGCCATGAGCACTACACTACGCCGGAGACTGCGCCGCCACCGCGGTGTAGCCTCCCAGCTGGAGCTGTCCTCTAATGATGGCGGAGTGGCTTAGCAACGACGACGGACCAGTGCCATTAGATATTGTGGGAGAAGCAGACGAGATAAGCTACAGGGAGGGAGGGAAAAATGCGACAGAGGACTCACCGGCCGTGAGGGTTTATATAGCAGGCCGGTAAGCATTGGGATTTTGGGGGATTTCACCGAGCCGGGCGGGAAGCTTGCGCGGGAACCTGCAAGGTTGCGCGGGAACGGGCTCACCGACGATTCATTGGCGCCACCGTTTGGCCAAAAGAACGCCCCCGTGCACTGCGCAAGCTTGCGTTGTAAGCCGTCTGCGGCAGCGGGGTGACAAGAAGTGCGAGAAGAGGACGAAAGGCCAAGTACACATACGGTTAATAAGAAAAACATTTGCGATTTAATTACCTACTATACGCCCGTCCTGGTTTATAAGTATGATTTAACTAATAAAATACGAATGCATGTCGCCAAAGATTATATAGTTGGATTCGTATTTGAACATAGTTTCCAATTATATAATTTTTATAACATGCATTATAATTTTGTTGGTTAAATTTGAGGGTAAAGTATGGCACAGAATATAAAGGGGACTATAGACTAGACAGAGGTAGTAGCACACGGCCGCTCTCTACGCAGCGACGCAACTGTCGGCCGACTTGTAGGCGACCATTTCCTGCGTGTTCAACTGTTGTATGCGTGTGGTTGCTTGCGGTTCAGGCGACCGTGGTGCGCTCTGCTCTCGCGTCCCTCCGGGTGCTCTGCCCTCGTCCCTCCACGCGCACTACCAGTATTTGGGGCTGGCGCACGATCACGCACGTTTGTGTGCATGCGGTTGCGCCGGGTGCGGCGCGACAATGCAGTTACCTGCTGCAAAAACTGCCATGCGAACGCGCAGAGAATCCAGGCCGCTCGGCCCCCATTTATTCCTGCGGCCATTTACCTTCATCTCTCGCGTCACACGACACAATAAGCACACCCACGACGACACATATAGAGAGGACATCCAGCGGTTCCAATGGCGCTCCCCGTGGCTCCAATGGAGCTCCCAGCGACCGACGACGACAAAGGCGGGCAGTTCATCACGCATCACGTAGTGGACACCCACGTGAGGGGGAAGGACCTCTTGGTGGTGTACACGAACGATCCGGTCTCGGTGGAGAGCTCCATCCAAACTATGGAGAAGTTCCTTGCCGAGGACAAGTACCAAGTGGTCGGCTTCGACCTCGAGTACACCATCGGTCGTGTCGGGCACAATCAGAAGGTTGTCGTCGCCCAGTTGTGCGTGCGACATGACGTCCTCTTCTACCACTACCACCTTGCCACAAGGCCTTGCGAGCATTTCTCCAGGTTTATCAACAGCTCCGACTACAGTTTCGCTATGGTGGACACCACCAACGATCTATAAGCCCTCAAGGTTTCGGGCTTGAAATGCCCGAATCTAGTCAACATCCAGCACCACTACAAGGTCTAGGGCAGCAACAAAAACAAACTGAACTCCCTGGTTGACCTCGCCTTGGCCATCATCGACCCCTACTACATGAAGATGAAGAATGAGAGCAAGAAGGACAAGAACGCCTGGCACAGTCTATGGCATGAGAGACTGGATGAACAACATGCCAAGTACGCGGCCAAGGACGCGTACACAAGCTACGAGATGTATAGGCGGATTGTCGACATGAGGAAGTGTATTCTTCCTGCCCCAGACGAGGGATCGAGCCACAGAGCAGTGGCGGGAGCGTCACAAGAAGTAGATGACTAGACGATCGTTTCTCCTACTCTAGAATGCATGCAATTGTTTATTGAGGTGTGTGCGAATGATCTTTATAGTCACTTATGTAATTAGATGTTTATTTCAGTTATATATATATACATGCTATTCTTCTGTATACAAAGCAAATCACACGGCTTATTAGCAGGAATTGTCTGTGTTATTATTGGTCTTCGCACACATTTCTGATTACGGACCTGTTTGCTGCGTATCACACACATCTTGTTCTTGTTCAATTAACTGTTTGGTCTTCACCTGGCTGCCCATTTCTTTTGTTCCTCCTCATCCCAAACAGTTAACTGAACTGAACAGTATGCCCTCCATCGCACACGCAACTAAAATATGAACCGTGTTTGATGCATCCGTCATCGCAAACATTTTGCACCTTTTTGACGGGTTTTTTTACACCATCGTTTGTGATTATGGCGTCGCACATAGTTTCGTCAAAGGGTTTCTGATTGTAGTGTCGCGTTTGGACCATCCTGCAGTAGTGTCCACTCGGGGCTAATTCCGTAGACAAAGGTTAGATAGATGGAAAAAGCTAGGCTAGATAGTAAGAACTTGGTAATTGAGGGTTGGCCAAAGAAGGATCTATGGTTCAGACTGCCCCCTTCTGTAACTTCCCTTCTTTCGTCCGTCCACGAGGCAGTCAAAAGAAACAGAGAAAGGGGGACCTCCCCTTATTGGATTTTCTCCACTTTTCTAGTTGTTGTTGAAAGAATGTTGAGCAAATGAGTTTAAGGGGTGGTTTTATGTTTACTTTGAATCAGCCTATGCCTGGTTATGAATTTCCGTACTCATTAAGTGCTAGCCCCCTTCATCGTCAGATTTAGATTCACCGCTAGCATAGCATTCTCAAATGTAGATTGATCCCCGCTTGAGCTACCACTATCTTGTGGACTCAGGCTCTACATTTATGCCTTAAGGTATTTCTCCTTACTGTGGGGAGCGGTACCGGTTGCGTGATTCTAGAGAAGAAGGTGGTAACTATGAGACTTCATACACCTTAAAGTTCATAGAACGAAAATAAGTTTTTTGGAGGGCCTTATCCTCATTACGCCTAGCATTTAGTGGGCTGGATATTTACCTTATCAACTAGCAAATCCATAAGGGTTCGCACAGAAGGAATAGAACTAAATGGGAAATCGTTGATAGGGAATCACCTTCCAGTCGATTTAAAGAAAAAGTTCCGTAAAAGTCAACGACCAAAACCAACAACTCCATCATTTCTGAGAACTTCTCTCTCGCATAGAGGAGATCTTGTCACTACTTTACGTGTTCAATCTAGGGAGCCGCCCTCTTCTTCATATCTTGCTTGATATTGGTTTCATAATGAAAAGAGGACGGAGTGTCGAAGCGATGTTTGCCCATAAGCTTATTTAAAAAAGGAGTGCTACATAAGCATATGCTAAAGGGGGAGGAATCCATTTATTATTTATTTCTTAGCCCGGGCCCAACTATGTACATAAATCTATCTATTATTGTATGCATCGACAACAAAGTATTTATGAAATACTGATGCGATGTTTACAACAATTCTATATGATTTTGGTATGATTTGAATGGAACTAACCCGGACATATGCAGTTTTCAATGGAACTACCGTGGTGTTGTTTTTTGTGCAGAAATAAAAGTTCTCCAAATGCAGTGAAAATTTTTGACGATTTTTTTGGAACAAAAGAGGCACTAGAAGCTTTGTGGGAGGACCAGAAGGGGAAGGAGGTGGCCACTAGGCGTCAGGGTGCGCCACCCCCCCACCCTCTGGCGTGCCCTGGTGGGTAGTGGGCCCCTTGAAGCTCATCTCAGCATGAGACCGATGCAAAAAATCCTATAAATACGTAAACCCCCAGAAATAACCCTACATCAGAAGTTCCACCGCTGCAAGCCTCTGTAGCCACAAAAAACCAATCTGGACCCTGTTCCGGCACCCTGTCGGAGGGGGAAATCATCACCGGAGGCCATCTTCATCATCCCGGCGGCCACCATGATGATGAGGGAATAGTCCACCCTCGGGGCTGAGGGTTTGTACTATTAGCTATGTGTTTGATCTCTCTCTCTCTTGTGTTCTCGATTTTGCATGATCTTGATGTACCGAGAGCTTTGTTAATATAGTTGGATCATATGGTGTTTTCCCTTCTCTATCTCGTTGTGATGAATTGAGTTTTTACCTTTGAGGTTTCACTTTTATCAGATTGAATACTTTGTTGGATTTGAGAACACTTGATGTATGTCTTGCATATGAATACCCGTGGTGACAATCAGGTATTATATTGATTCACTTGATGTATGTTTTGGCGCTCAACTCACGGATTCCTGAGGTGACATTGGGGTAATCTATGCATAGGGGTTAATGTGTGTTTTCGTCCTACTTTCTCCGGTAGAAATCTTGGGGCACTCTTTGAAGTTCTTTGTGTTGGATTGAATACTATGAATCTGAAGTTGTTTGATGCATATTGTATAATCAACTCACGGATACTTGTGGTGACATTGGAGTATCTAAGTGACATTAGAGTTGGTTGATGTGTATCATATGGTGTTATTTTAGTATGAAGTCTTGGGATGTTTGTGACACTTATAGGAATAGCTCGATAGATCGATCGGAAAAGATAACTTTGAGGTGGTTTTTTACCTACAAACAATTGCGTCTTATGTTCTCGCTAGACAAGAACTTTGGAGTGATGCTTTATCACACATTGAGGGATTGCCACATGATCCAATTATGTTAGCATTGTTGAGAGATTGCACTAGTGAAAGTACGAACACTAGGCCTTGTTTTCAAGCATTGCAATACCGTTTGTGCTCCGTTTTATCACTTGCTACCTTGCTGTTTTTTATTTTTAGATTACAAAACCTATATCTACTATCCATACTACGCTTGTATCACCATCTCTTCGCCAAACTAGTGCACCTATACAATTTACCATTGTACTGGGTGTGTTGGGAACACAAGAGATTTCTTGTATTTGATTGCAGGGTTGTTTGACAGAGACCATCTTCATACTATGCGTCCCACGGATTGATACACCTTAGGTCATCCACTTGAGGGAAAATTGCTACCGTCCTACAAAAGTCTGCGCTTGGAGGCCCAACACGAGTCTACAAGAATAAGTTGTGTAGTAGACATTAGACGTCATCCATCACCGTCTGGCCAGACATAGGTGACTAAGTCACTGGGATGCCGGAACAGAATAACGAGAAAGAAGAACAAAACCGGTAACGAGGATTTCAGTATAGTGAGCATGGTGATGACTCGGGAGGATACTGACGCATCCCGGGTTTTGTGAAGTATCGTGAAGCAAAGGGAACATCACAAGATAACCAAAGGTTCACTCGAATGCCATTCATGTACTCACAGGGACCAATATGGGCGTCCATGGTCCCTCTGTCGGTCATTGAACAACCAGTTTTGTCCATGTCTGTGAGTTACTGAACCTAAGGGGTCACAAGCTTAAGGCAATCATGATATGATTATGGAATTATTTATTCGAAATAGTTCCAAGAGGATCCAGAAGCGTTTCCAGGTCATCGGAAGGGTTTCGGTGAGTATCGGGTAATAACAATAAGTTATATATAGATGGAAAAAGTTTCCGGAGGATGTTAGTGTGTGTGTGTGTGTGTGTGTGTGTATGTATGTAGAATAGCTTATTCTACACACCCTAGTAACGCTATATACAAAATCTAGTAAAACAGTGTATAAAATGTAGAAATTCGGAAAATATAATTTTACTACCCAAGTTTGTAATTTACTACATTTTTACGAAAATTACTATATTTTACATAATGTGTTACTATATTTTGTATGTACCATTACTGGGGTGTAGAATAAGCTATTCTACACTCACGCTTAGTGATACGTCTCCATCATATCTACTTTTTTAAACTCTTTTGCCCTTGTTTTGGACTCTAATTTGCATGATTTGAATGGAACTAACCCGGACTGACGCTGTTTTCAGCAAAATTGCCATGGTGTTATTTTTGTGCAGAAATAAAATTTCTCGGATTGACCTGAAAATTTATGGGGATTTTTTGTGGAATATATAAAAATACTAGCACAAGAATTAACCAGAGGGGGTCCACCCAGAGGCCACAAGCCTGGGTTGGTGGTGGAGTTGCTTCTCACAAATGGTGGGAGAGGCCTGCTAGACAAACAGATGGTACGAGTGCAATATCAATAAGAGAGGGGATGTCTGCCTGTCTATGTACGTGCGTGTGAGAGACATGTCGGGAGGTATGCAAAGATGACGTGCGTGTGAGAGACGTGGTAAGAAGACGTAACTACATAGGAAGATCAATCGTCGTGTGTCCGAGAAAAGGGAGATACATAACTAGTGAGGTAAGTGGATCGGTGCGTGGGGAAAAAGAATTATAGTCGACCTAGCTATATGTAGGGAGATTGGTACGTATACATGCATGTGTTAGAAGCAAATAAGGTACGGAGAGACGGACATGGGGAAGAGGGGTGCGGCTAGGAGGTGGTGCAAGAGGCCTACTATGTCGAGGGGGGAGTGTGCGAGTATGAGATCGATGAAAAGAGGGGCTGGAGTGTGCACCTGCGTGGAACCGTATTGGACATAGGGGGGCATGGACGGTGAGAAGAGAAGAGGGGAAGTGTGTTTTGTGGTAGGTACACTTGGCTAGAGAGGTATATCGACCGGTGTGTGCCGGAAAGGAGTCGGGGGTCTACACACACCGTGGGTGAACGACCTAAAGAGAAATAACGAATGTGCGCGATGGAGGGGACACTGAGGGAGGGTGTGAGGGGGGCGGGCGTGCGCATGCACGATAGAAAGTTAGCGCTAGCTAGCTACAAAGAGAAGAGGATTCGAATATTCGAAGAAGATATCATAATGTAGAACATTGATTATATTTTGGGATAATGTGTGGCTTTCGCAGCTCAGGGCTAAATACTTGTCATAATCTAGGGGGCGGGGCATTATACTTTGTGTGATAAACATGGTGTACGTATGAAACATGGTTTAGATTATGAATATCTAGTAAGTACATCAATTGTACTATTACTTGGGATCAACATCAAGTGTATTCAAAAATTTGAATTCGAGTTCATATAGTACACATAGTTCATATCTATCTCTATAGTAATCATGTGGTGTGTTGTTAAGGTAATACACGAATGATGGTTTAAGTTGGCAACAATCATGATTGTAGATTCTTATTCAAATAGACAAACGAATTCAAATTTAGTTCGAATTGCAGCGGTAGTATAGACATTTGGAATGCACTAAAATCTTGGTATGAGTAGGTTACATGCATTATACAGCCAGCGAAAAAATTTAATTGGACATAACATGGATTCATAGCTTTGAATAGCATTCGTATAGTAAAATGGGACAAGACTCTCTCTTTGTGTGGTGTGAATAGTTTTATTTTTTTAATTTTTTCACTGAGGGAAGTGCGAATTGATTTGGTACAAACAATATTACACGTTAGGATTGTCCCTAAAATTCAACCCGCGCCTTGTTATATCCAGAAAATTCAGATATTGTGCTCCCAAAACTTGCGCCTTCACAACCCGCGCCTTGCTATCCCGAAATTACAACATGCGCGAAAACTCCCTACGGCTGCCAAATCCCCACACGCGAAATCCCCCTTCTAACCTTGAGCCGAAAGGGCCGCGAGTTCAAATTTTTGGGGGTACTTTTGAAACACACCCTACATTTTGGACAAGCACGTTCCTAAGTCATGGTTCACCCTCCCATCGCCTCCTTTACGCCATTCGAAATCCCGGGCTGCTATAACCTCTTTGCTCCAGCCACGAAACCCCACCCTCCTCCGTCCACCACCTCATCGCCCAGCCGGAGCCTCTTCCCCGACGAAGTCGTCTACCGCAACAGCTCGACGTCCCTCATCCACCTCCCCGGATGAGGATCCGTCGTCCATCTCGTCGTCCCGCCGGTTCAGCCGCCCCGTCGGTTCAGCCGCCCCGTCCTCCACCTCCAACGAGCTGCTCCGATGATTCCCTCGTCTATCGCGGCTGCTCCATCCCCACAGTGCCGCCTTCACCTGCTCCACCGGAACCGCAGCATCCTCACCGACTCCTCGGACGAAGCCGACTCCTACTCGGCGCCACCAAAGAGCTTGTACACTCATTGCATCACATCTTTTCCTTAACTCGACCTCCCGGCATCGACAGTGCTCCATCCCGCACACCCATGGCGCGGCTACCTCGAAGTCGGCGCCGCGGGCAACATCTCCACGGCGGCTCTCCCCCAGTGCGAGGCCCCTTCAACGGTGGCGTCCATACCAGCCGGATCTGCTGCTGTTGCTCTGGCTCTTGCTTGCTCGCGCTGCTGCTGCTCCGGCTCTCGCTCGCTCGCGCTCCTGCTCTGCTCCCCCCTCGCTCGTGCTGCTGCTCTGCTCTTGCTCTCGCTCGTGCTGCTGATGCTGGTACACGGGCTTCTGCAGCTACATGAGTTGCTGCTCTGGCTCTAGTTCGCGTTGATCCTCCAAGCGCTGCTGCTCCGGCTGCTATCTGCTACTGTTTTCCTATGGCACTCTACTATTCAATTATTCATGCATTTTGTTGACAGGAATGGAGCAAAACATCCACCTGGACCTACTTTTCAAAATCCTATGCATGAAAACAAGACCAAGTGCATTAGTGGCAGAATAACATTCTAACTGTACACGCTCTCATATGGTTTCACTTTAATTTGGCCGGGTTTCTTTCCATTCCTCTACTCTTCCAATTCCTGTGAAGCAAACACCCAAGTTGATAGAAATCCTGTGTTTACAAATGCTCTGTTTCCCATGTGCATTCCTATCCTATTCTGGTGTTTTTCCTATCCCCGTGTTTTTAGAATCCTGCAAGCCAAAGGACCTGTTACAGAATTACTTCAGTTACAGGTAGGTGTCGAAGAAAACTTTGTGTGGTTTGTCCTGCTCTTGCCGCGATGTTGTCCACCTCACCTGAGCTGCCCCATCGACAGAAGCATCCACGAAACCAGACATCATGACTCTTGACCATCTTTCTCCGCCTCAGATCACCTTCCCTGCCACCGGCACCCACCACAACTGCATCACCATCGTCGACTTGGCAGATGAACCTGAGGAGTGCACGGGTCCAAAGGAGAGGTCGCACTCTTTTGTTTCTGCTTATGTTGTTGCTTAATAAATCTGCTACTTTATCGTCTTGTTCACCTCGTAGACTCCAAGTCAGATCCAAATTAGTGTTCAAACTTGAGTTTTAAAATTACTTGTGAGGCACATATCGAGGCAACTATGAATAGTATCTCTGTCTATTATCTGGTTCACCTATGGTATGCCTATGTTGTTCATCTTGGGTGGGAAACAAATAGTAAAGCAATCATCATTGTCTTTTTATTAAATTAAAGCTATCATCAGCCTGCTATCATTATTTTTTGATCCATCCACTGGTTGTTACCATCACTCTAGATTTCTGCATGCTCTCCTTATATAATCTCACTATATTTTTTGTATGCATGTCGGATATTGTAGACAGTCGTGCTGAACATGTAGAGAAAAAGAGAAGAGTTTTGCGTGGCAATACAATGTCATGCAGAGATCGCTCCATGGTGGGTTCAATGCCAAACCCTCCCCTATCTCCAGATTGTAATCCAGAGGAAGACATCTGTTCTGAGGCGAATTCAGACGCGGCTGACCACTCCTATTTACCCCCCATGGTGTTTGAATTTTGTCATGCTATGCTATCTAGTTTAGATAGACATCATATATGTGAAATTATGTCATGCTATCCTTTTTAGTTAAACAATATACATGTCAACTATTTCATGCCCTCTTTTTTCCACACTATCTATTGCATCTGTCTCTCATGCAATGTCTGTACATTCAGCTATGTTTCCTGTTTATCAGCCAGTTGAATTGGAGCGGGTGATGGCAGTATCTAGCGGAGTAAAAACATGGTCTTCAAATAAAACAGTGCTACCTCTTGGGGGAGATAGCACCCCGGTTGTACATGCTAGAGAACCAGCCCTACCACACATACCCCAGACTCTCGCAGATTGTACCCCTGCTGCGATGAACAGTGCTTAAACCTGAAGAAAAACTGTTCTCATTTAAGATTCCATTGCTATCATGCATACTGCTTTGCTCTTGTATCACTGTATTTACTCATACAAACTTATTTTTAAATTGAAGGATCCAATCGAAACTCCAATGGCACAACAGGTATGTTTATACATGTTTCTTTAACAGGTTTGCTCTTATAAATAACTCTGTTGATTTCAATTTCAATTGTGTATACAGTTGACTTCTCATATCATGCACATTACTAGCATCACAACAGAGCCAATAGTGTTGTTGTACATGTAGACTCGTGGTACCCATCTGAAATCTTGTTGTGTCGTGTAGTGTCCCACGCTTTGTATTCTTTCAGTGATGCTTTGTCTTGAACTGATATGATTTGAACCGTGTCTCTATTTTGATTTGGCAAGACAATGCAGTGACCATAGGACATAGATATATGTTTGTTTGATGCTTTTATTATGTACTACTTGGCAATAGAAGACTTGGTAGTTTAATCATGTCCACCTTACTAATGAACAGGTTCACAGAAATGAGTTTCATATACTAGTACATGCTAAACCTGTTATGTGTGTGCTTGTTTCTTCTTTTAGAATGCTAACAGAATATTGGGGAAGAGTGCCTTATTAAGCAATGGTAAAGGAAGTAATGCAGGTAAGGTTCAGGATAGTGAGACATCCTTGTTGGTCTATAACAAAGCTAATAAAATAGCTAAGGAAAACTATCTTGAAGACAGTGAGACAACCCCAAAGTCCTGTCTTGGTTTAGTGTTCGAGTTACTGGACACTACCGCCGGCACAAGTTATTCAAACTCACTGTCTGAATCAGTTCGGTTTCTTGAGTCTCAACTACAAGCTGAAAGACATCGATCAACTGTGTTGCGACAAGAAGCCGAAGGACTGCGGAAGTCCCTGGAGCATTCAGATGCATACTTTCTAGTGCAATAGCAGGCGTTGGAGGATTTTAGCGCCAAATAGGACAAAGCTAATAAGATTGCTAAGCTTATTGCCAACATGCTGGATACCCAGGATAATGTTTCTTGAGCTCTTCTGAAGTTGTTTTAGTTATGGGCTTGTTTTGCTGCCGCGTTTATTTGCACTGGTGCCAATTTAGATGGCCAGTGTATTTAATATGCTGCTTTGTTCCCTATATTTGCACTGGTGGCGAACTTTGATGCCCAGTTGATGTAATATGTGTAATAGCCGTAATAGCCTAGCGTTAGTTGCTTGCTTATTTATTTCCTTATTGTCTTGTTTAGTTGTTTGCTTGTAGTCGCTGTAGTTCTTTTTCCGCATTATCTAGTGGCCACAATAACCTATTTTTATAACTAGGCCACAATACATGGCAACACATGGACTGTTGTAACCATGGTCCTGCTACCTGCTGTAGTGACCTTGGCCCTCCACGGGCTGTAGGATCCATGGGCCTTCTACGGGCCGTAGGATCCATGGGCCTTCTACGGGCCATCTCATCTATGGGCCGTATAATCGTTTTGCCAAACATGGCCGTACTATTCGTGGACCAATAACAGTCTGCAAAACGGGCCGTAAACGGGCTAGAGTGGAAATCGTTTGTTTTATGGCCCGACCATAACAGGCCGTTAATAGGTCGTATTTGATGACGTTATGAAAACAGCCCAACGGGTTAACGGACCACAAACAAGCCGTCTATAACCACGGGCTGAATTTGGCCCACAAGTGGAACAGGCTAGTAACGGACCATAAGTAAACGAATTCTGGAAATGAGCCCAAGAATAAATGGGCCCTTAGAAGGCCGAAAGTTAACACGGGCTGGAAACGGTCGACGGAATAATGGGTCGTTAATGAGTATAAAGCGATACACTGTTCATTACGGGCCAGTTTCACCACGGGTCGTTAATGGGCCAAAAGTTACAAAGGGCCTCATATGGGTCGAAAGACTTCATGGGCCATACATGGGCTGGAAGTTACCACGGGCTGGAATCATATTGGATGGCCCAGATGACGCTACTGGGCCTAATTCGAATAGGCCGTAACGGGTCATGACTTAGCAGGCTGTAAATGGGCTATATGCGAACAGGTCATTAACAGGCTTTCCGTGGGCCAGCCCGCTACCTTCTGACCAAGTCAAACGGGCCGGCCTTTTCATTGGAATGGGCCTCTGGTGGGTTGTGCCATGTGTCGACGTATCATAGGTGCCTTTGGTCCAATGAGTCGATGACATCTGTCCCAACGGTGAGCCGACACGTGGTTCCTCTGGCCATTCAGAATTTTGCACGTGGAAAATCCCCATTGGTCCGGGTTGTTAACGGGTTATCGGATCCAAACCGGAACCCGATAGCTTAACGGCGACCCCTTACGGTGGATGCCACGTGTCGGTTACCCTTGACGAAAGCAATTCTATGATGCGCGATTTATCGTCATGGAAGTGGACACTTCCGTGATGATAATTTTGGTAATGTCATGGAACACTTCTACAACAACACAGGTATGACAATCTTGATTCTTTCATGAAATCGTCATGGATGTACATGCATGACAGAAAACATGACCTACTGTGACAAACACGTATCATCATGGAAGTGTGTTTTTTGTAGTGTAAGCAACATTATCTTAGAGATAATGGTTGGTGGATATAGGCATATTTGTTTCGAAGACTTTCATGGGATGGCTACCACACCTAGTAGGAACACAAACTTTGTCTATGATCTCACATGGTAGGGATCTGATCTATGTTTCCAACAATATTGGTATCCAGATTTCTCCGAAAATGAAAGATTAGGACTAGATGTTTGATGCATTGGATATATCAAAAGATATTCTTGAGCCTCAACCAATTGTGTTTGGTGGATCCAATGCATGCACTGTGATATGAAACCTTAGGTAGCAACATCTTATTTTCATCTCGTCATGGTCTAGATGAATCTTTCTCTACGTCTAGAGAACGATTAACCATGGAAATTATGGATGGATAAGACTTGTCCATAATCAATTTCTCCAATATATTTTGGATATGGACAACATAGTGTACCATATTGTATGAGTGAAGGTGCTCGAGGTTTTACCCAGATCCCTCATCTCAAATTCCGTCATTTGGATGATCACGTGCTTAACATGTATGGGTAATCATCAATGTAGGAGTAATCCTTATGTATAAGGAACTCACTACGTTGGTTGTACCAAGTGTACCGAAAATAATAAGCCATATGGTGACTTATTGATTTTATACAATGTATGTTGTGTTTTGCATTTCGATTTAGAAGTGAGATTCCATTCGGAACCATCAATATCTGAATCAGTGATCCACATGGATATGTAATCACTACATCTATCAACTATAGAGATAGATGATTTTGTACTACCAATGATATAAATTATCGGAAAGAGATTCCACCTCTGGAGAATAGATAGGTATCTTCGTGCACCCTTGTGCTACAATACTTGCTCTATGTTTCACCACCTTGTTGTTCTCAATTCTGTTTCCAGAAGAAAACTGGTGTAGTTATTGCTTATGTGAATACCTTCCCTTTATTGTGCAAGTTTATTTCTACCTAGATTATAACCTTTGCTCTAGTCCAGTCCGAGTGTTGTTCGCACTTTGCCATGGCCATGGTCTTTGGACCTGGATCATGTGAAAGTTTTTGCAATCTCGTTGAGAAATGTATGTCGACAATTGTAGACTTCCGGTTATATGTTTCTCCCGAATCTACATATCAATATATAGTTGATGGAAATATCATTACCCATGGTGACTGCTCGCCATTTCCAAGGTGGCTGAGCCGAGTATTCCGATGTCCCGGTCAATTTGTGCATTATGACCTGGGTTGGTGGAGGTTTCCCATCCACTAGGCGTATACTACCCATTAGGTGTTTTTCAACATGAAGTTCACTTCCATTTACTGATTCAGAAGGCTTGACATTCTTGTTTGCAAGAAGCCGAATCCTGATGTACTTTTGCCATACATCTCCCCCTGTTGCTTCGAACGGGGAGTGGAGTGGTTTTTGCTGGTACCTTCACTCTTTCAGGCATATATTTGCAGGATTGTAGGACCGTATGACACCTTTATAGTCAGTAAATGAACTGGCAGGTTATTTGCAATGTGTTGCAAATCTTCTGAACGCATGGTTCAGATCTTTGAGTACGCGGATCTGAGGCTGAAATGTGTTAAACATTCCACTAATTTCCCGGCATTCTTTATGGTACTTGAAATCTCCCCCTAATGCATGTAAATGTACCTTATTGAATCAACATACTGGGCTTGAATAACTCCCCATGTGAGGGGCTTGAGGTATTGACGGTAATACAGTTATTCCTCACATAGATCCCAACTATATGTTGAGGGGCCAATGATGTATGTCGGGTGGTGATATCGGTATGTAACTGAATTACCGCAGATGGGAAATACTTGATAGATTTCCACGTATCAAAGATAGAGGGGAATAATATTATGCAATTTGGTCATGAGTGTGTAAAACTACATGACTCCAATGTAAAGTTGGTAAGTTGCAATTCCAGCGTAAAGATAATGCAATGAGCTTAACTCTTTGGATAAAGGATTCTATCAAACCATTTTGAATCTAGACATATTGGACAAGTGCTAAACTTCAATCCTAGGGCCATAGTGAAGGCACGCAAGGAGAATTTGCAACATTGTGCATCCGATTTTGATTGAATCGATGTTCAGGATAATGTGCTAATGGTTTTGTGTGGATAAAGACACACTTGAGACCATCATGTAGATGTGTCTTTTAAACCATGGAAAACCCGAATAGTCTAGTCAATGGTTGGGAAGTGCCACTTACCTCGACTTGATGCATTCAAGGAGTTTGAGTGGTTCAGCATAGACTTTAAGGTGTGCGAGCCTTAAAATTAGCTTCCCTGTGTCACATGCAGTACACATAAAATCCAAATATTAATAGAATTTAGCATTGTAATAGTCATAAACCAATGGAATTGCTGATAGTTTCTGTTTCAACCCAATGTCAGGATGACCAAGGCGGGAATTCCAAGTTTTTCATGAAAAAAATATTTTGATAAACTATCTTGCACGTAACATGTGCTACGGGTTTTGTAGTATGTGTAGTACAATCCTGATGATGCATAGAGAATGTGATTGCCATATCCGTTGCATATGGTAAAAAGAAGATATTCCTCTTTGTTGTCATCATAGGTTTCGCAATGGAAACTGTTTTGACGGATATTTCTATAGTTTAGTAGGGTATGAGTTGACCCGGACACGATGAACACTACAAAAAAAAGACACATCCGTGACATTTTGGGCCGAATGAATTTTTTTTGTCATGCTTATGACACTTCTATGAAGATAATTGTGACAAAACCCGGTATCAACATAGATGTGGTGGGCTCCTACTTCTATAACAAAAAAATCATGACAGAAAATGGGCTTTTCGTCCTGGGCGGGCCGGATACGCAGCTACATGACATTCTTTGGGTCGTCCATGATGGAAAAACTATGGTAGAAGCAAGGGCAAGGAAAATTTCGGGGAGTTCCCAGTTAGGGTGGGTGTTCGGGGCTGAGCGATGCACGGAGGTTTGCGCGTTTCTCTCGTACACTGCGCGCATCTGTGCGAGGCGTTGGGCTCTAACTAAGCCTGAGCGAGGCGTTCTCTTACTAAACCCGAGTGATTGCACTGGCTACGCATTACTGAACCCGAGCGATCAATTGATCCCTGGCTGTTAACTGAAACCGATCGAGCGATTTCTTCGCTGCTGCTGCTAACTGAAGCCGATTGAACCTGCTGCCTCTTGATGAACAGTGAGCGTTGTTGGGGGTGGGATGAATAGTTCCCACTGGAGGTTGGATGAATAGGACCCCGTGATAGTAGAGGTCATTGCCGCTGGATGAACAGGACCCCAATCGAGAGGAGGCCGCCACACACCCGAGCCGGTTCGGGGTGGATGAACAGGACCCCGTGGAGGGCTGGTTGAATAGTAGCCAGTGGAGGCTGGATGAACAGGACCCCGTGGAGGACTGGTTGAACAGTAGCCAGTGGAGGCTAGATGAACAGGAGCCCGTGGAGGAAGGAGGGAGACGCCATGGATGAATAGTAGCAGGTGGAGGCTGGAGGAGGTTGACGGTGGATGAACAGTAGCCCGTGGAGTCCCGTTTTGTGGTACGCCACACCCCTACCGATCAACAGGACCCCGTTTCGACCATAGGAGGTCGAAGAGAAGTCTGTTTCCTTTGTTTTGCGGTACGCCAGACCCCTCCTGATGAACAGGATCCCGTTTCGACCATAGGCGATCGAACAGAAGGCCGTTTCCTCCATTCTGCGGTATGCCAGGCCTCGTTTCGGCTGTTCCGTCCAACCCGGTTGGCTCCTGATAAACAGCACACATTCCGTTGCCTCCCGATGAACACGACAGAGTTTCTCCGTTCCGACCCAGCCGGTTTGCTGCCGATGAATAGGACGCCGTCACTGCTCTTCACTGCCTCTCCATGTACACGAGCCCTGGCCATACGTATGTGTGAGTAGGCGTTCAAGACCCCGCCCGTATGTACGTACATGGCCGTATTTACTTTCTTGCACCCTGGTTGTACATACGTGTACACGATATTGACGGGACTGCGTGACATGCTACGTCTGCGCCTCTACTACGACACGTGCCCTTCCTTACTCAGCCACGGTTCACCGCTGCAGCCTGTAGACAGACTGATTGACCAGTATGTACGTACACGTTCGCGACCAGACAGACAACCCTACGTACGGTTCGACCGGGTGGGTCCCAGCTGTCACGGAGGTAAGGAGGCACTTCCTTGTGTGCGAAGATATAGCTGGTGGGTCCCAGCTGTCAGCGGGAGAATCATATTTTTTGCCCGTAATATGGACTCACTTCCTTGCGTGCGAGGATGTAGCTGGTGGGTCCCAGCAGTCAGGGGGAAATGTTTTTTCGTGAAATACGGTGGCCCATCCGGTGGGTCCCTGCTGTCAGGTGGAG
Organism: Triticum aestivum; assembly: GCF_018294505.1. Lineage (NCBI taxonomy): Eukaryota > Viridiplantae > Streptophyta > Magnoliopsida > Poales > Poaceae > Triticum > Triticum aestivum. Next base: position 315,200,330 of record NC_057805.1, read on the forward strand.
GAATCATTATTTTGCGCGTAATAAGGAGGCACTTCCTTGCTGCGGCCGTGGACCCAGCTGTCAGCCTCTCCACATACAGTACTCTTCCGATGGAAGTTGTTCCTTGACTACATTGACCACGCTGTGCCGAGAGCACCAAGGCGGTGGACGACGGCGAGGCCTAGGAAGGGGACGACGCAGAGCCGGGGAAGACGAGGCAGTGGCTGCCCACGCGGAGAGGAGTACACGAGGGTTGACTGGTTCGGCTGCGGTGTGAGGCTGCCGTCGCTGCAAAATAACAGGGGTTGTGGGTGAGTAGAGGGATGGCCTGGCCAGAGGTTGGAGTACAGTGGGGTGGTCAGGCCTGCGCGGCAGCAGAGCCGGCCACACGAGGCAGGAGCAGGCCGCACAACCAGCGCTGGTTTGGGCGGCTGGAGCAAGAAGACCAGAGGTTGAAGAAGCACTACGGCTGTTTGATGGACATCGTACGGTCACTGGAGCTAGAATCGTTCATATTGACTAAGTTGACAAAGCCCTCCATCCGCGTCAACTTAGTAGGACCACAAGTCAGCCTCCCACTATGGTGGGTCCCAGCTAGCAGGGGGAGTATTCATTTTTTTGTGCGTAATAAGGAGGCACTTCCTTGTGTGCAAAGATATATAGCTGGTGGGTCTGAGCTGTCAGCGGGAGGAATGTTTGTTTCACGAAATACAGAGGCCCTTTCGATGGGTCCCAGCTATCCTGTGGAGGAATCATTATTTTGTGCGTAATAAGGAGGCACTTGCTTGTGTGGGTCCCTACTATCAGCCTCTCCACTTACATCGCTCTTTCGATGGCTATTGTTTGTTGACCGTGTTGACCATGCCGCGCCAAGAGCACAAACGTAGTGGACGAGGGTGAGGCCCAGGAAGGGAACGACCCGGAGCTGGCGAAGCCACAGCAGCAGATGCCCACGCTGAGGGGAGTATGAGCGTTGACTGGTCGGCTGTGGGGTGAGGCTGACGTCGCCGAAAAATAACAGGATGTGCGGGTGGGTAGAGGGATGGCCTGGCGGCAGCACAACTAGTCACGGGAGGAGGGAGCAGGCAGTCCCGCCGGCGCTGGTTTGGGCGGCTGGAGCAGGAAGATCACAGATTGAAGAAGCACGACGGCTGTTGGATGGACATCCAACAGTCACTGCTCTGTGTTCACTAAGTTGGCAAAGCCTTGCGTACGTGTCAAAAAAATGTAGGACATCGTCATCGTCAACCTAGTAGGCCCAGAAGTTAGCCTCCAAATCTGTAGAAAATAGCATACAACCCATTAGCCATTATTTTCAATAATTTACAGCCCATTTGCTAATTCTTAAGGATATTTTGAAGCCCATATTCTTTTTATTTGCATTAGAGCAAGTCCAACGGGCCGACCCAAACGAACGGCGCATTTGTCCGCTTTTTGTCCATTTGGGTCGGCCGCCCGCCCGGCGTCCGCCCAGTTTTGCATTTGGGTCAGCAGTGGCGCCCAACGTGCCGACCCATTTCATGTCAGCAATCAACTTTAAAAAAAGGCCCGCGGCCGATCATGCCAGCAGCCATGACTCATTCCGGCACCATGCCAGCGCCGGCATACAATGTCGGCTTCAAAAAATATCACCACAGTTCATGCTGGCGCACTCGCCAGCCGGCCGGCACATATGCCAGCACACAAAAAAGGGTGGGACTTGAGTTCGACCACGCCATCGCGGCCCCGTGGTCATGCCAGCACACAAGTGATAACCCCCAAGTATAGGGGATCGCAACAGTTTTCGAGGGTAGAGTACTCAACCCAAATTTATTGATTCGACACAAGGGGAGCCAAAGAATATTCTCAAGTATTAGCAGTTGAGTTGTCAATTCAACCACACCTGGATAACTTAGTATCTGCAGCAAAGTATTTAGTAGCAAAGTAATATGGAAGTAACGGTAACGGTAGCAAAAGTAATATTTTTGGGTTTTGTAGTGATTGTAACAGTAGCAACGGAAAAGTAAATAAGTGGAGAACAATATGTGAAAAGCTCGTAGGCATTATGCCGGATGCGGTTCATCATGTAACAGTCATAACATAGCTCCAATTCATCAATGTAATGTAGGCATGTATTCCGAATATAGTCATACGTGCTTATGGAAAAGAACTTGCATGACATCTTTTGTCCTACCCTCCCGTGGCAGCGGGGTCCTAGCGGAAACTAAGGGATATTAAGGCTCCTTTTAATAGAGTACCGGCCCAAAGCATTAACACATAGTGAATACATGAACTCCTCAAACTACGGTCATCACCGGGAGTGGTCCCGATTATTGTCACTTCGGGGTTGCCGGATCATAACACATAGTAGGTGACTATAGACTTGCAAGATAGGATCAAGAACTCACATATATTCATGAAAACATAATAGGTTCAGATCTGAAATCATGGCACTCGGGCCCCAGTGACAAGCATTAAGCATAGCAAAGTCATAGCAACATCAATCTCAGAACATAGTGGATACTAGGGATCAAACCCTAACAAAACTAACTCGATTACATGATAAATCTCATCCAACCCATCACCGTCCAGCAAGCCTACGATGGAATTACTCACGCACGGCGGTGAGCATCATGAAATTGGTGATGGAGGATGGTTGATGATGACGACGGCGATGGATTCCCCTCTCCGGAGCCCCGAACGGACTCCAGATCAGCCCTCCCGAGAGAGTTTAGGGCTTGGCGGCGGCTCCGTATTGTAAAACGCGATGAATCTTTCTCTCTGTTTTTTTTCTCCCCGAACACGAATATATGGAGTTGGAGTTGAGGTCGATGGAGCTCTAGGGGGCCCACGAGGCACGGGGCGCGCCCAGGGGGGCAGGCGCGCCCCCCACCCTTATGGCAAGCGTGTGGGCCCCTTGGCCTTGATTCTTTCGCCAGTATTTTTTATTATTTCCAAAAATAATCTCCGTGGAGTTTCAGTTTATTCCGAGAACATTTTTTTCTACACATAAATAACACCATGGCAATTCTGCTAAAAACAGCGTTAGTCCGGGTTAGTTCCATTCAAATCATGCAAGTTAGAGTCCAAAACAAGGGCAAAAGTGTTTGGAAAAGTAGATACGACGGAGACGTATCAACTCCCCCAAGCTTAAGCCTTTGCTTGTCCTCAAGCAATTCAGTTGATAAACTGAAAGTGATAAAGAAAAACTTTTACAAACTCTGTTTGCTCTTGTTGTTGTAAATATGTAAAGCCAGCATTCAAGTTTTCAGCAAAGATTATGAACTAACCATATTCACAATAACTCTTAGGTCTCATATTTACTCATATCACTGGCATAATCAACTAGCGAGCAATAATAATAAATCTCAGATGACAACACTTTCTCAAAACAATCATGATATGATATAACAAGATGGTATCTCGCTAGCCCTTTCTGAGACCGCAAAACATAAATGCAGAGCACCTTTAAAGATCAAGGACTGACTAAACATTGTAATTCATGGTAAAAGAGATCCAATCATAGTCATACCCAATATAAATTAAAAGTAATGGATGCAAATGACAGCGGTGCTCTCCAGCTGGTGCTTTTTAATAAGAGGGTGATGACTCAACATAAAAGTAAATAGATAGGCCCTTCGCAGAGGGAAGAAGGGATTTGTAGAGGTGCCAGAGCTCGATTTTGAAATAGAGATAAATAATATTTTGAGCGGCATACTTTCATTGTCAACATAACAACCAAGAGATGGCGATATCTTCCATGCTACACACATTATAGGCGGTTCCCAAGCAGAATGGTAAAGTTTATACTCCCCCTCCACCAACAAGCATCAATCCATGGCTTGCTCGAAACAATGAGTGCCTCCAACTAACAACAGTCCCGGGGGAGTTTTGTTTGAAATTGTTTTGATTTGGTTTGCTTAGAGCATGGGACTGGGTATCCCGGTGACCAGCCATTTTCTCGTGAGTGAGGAGCTGAGTCCACTCCTCTTGAGAATAACCCGCCTAACATGGAAGATACAGACAGCCCTAGTTGATACATGAGCTCTTCGAGTATACAAAACAGAATTTCATTTGAAGGTTTGGAGTTTGGCACATACAAATTTACTTGGAACGGCAGGTAGATACCGCATATAGGAAGGTATGGTGAACTCATATGGAATAACTTTGGGCTTTAAGGGATTGGATGCACAAGCAGTATTCCCGCTTAGTACAAGTGAAGGCTAGAAAAAGACTGCGAAGCGACCAACTAGAGAGCGACAACAGTCATGAACATGCATTAAAATTAATGAACATTGAGTGCAAGCATGAGTAGGATATAATCCACCATGAACATAAATATCGTGAAGGCTATGTTGATTTGTTTCAACTACATGTGTGAACATGTGCCAAGTCAAGTCACTTGAATCATTCAAAGGAGGATACCACCCTATCATACCACATCACAACCATTTTAATAGCATGTTGGCATGCAAGGTAAACCATTATAAACTCCTAGCTAATTAAGCATGGCATAAGCAACTATAATCTCTAATTGTCATTGCAAACATGTTTATTCATAATAGGCTGAATCGGGAACGATGAACTAATCATATTTACAAAAACAAGAGAGGTCGAGTTCATACCAGCTTCAATCATCTCAATCAATTCATCATATATTGTCATTATTTCCTTTCACTTGCACAGCCGAATGATGTGAATAATAATAATAGTGCACGTGCATTGGACTAAGCTGGAATCTGCAAGCATTCAATAAACAGGAGTAGACAAGGCAATATGGGCTCTTGGTTAAATCAACAATAAGGCATATAAGAACCAGTTCAACAATTTCATCATGGTCTTCTCCTATCGACCCCCAAAGAAAAGAAAATAAATAAAACTATTTACACGGGAAAGCTCCCAACAAGCAAAAGAAGAACATGAAATCTTTTTGGGTTTTCTTTTAATTATTACTACTACAGCAAGAAAGATAAACTAGCTAAAAGCTACTACTAATTTTTATTTTATTTTTCTTAAGGTTTTTCAAACACACAAGAAGAAAGCATAAAAAGGAAAATAAACTAGCATGGATATTACAGTGAAAGAGTATGAACACCGACAACTAGCATGAGTGTGTGGACATAAATGTAATGTCGGTGAGAAATACGTACTCCCCCAAGCTTAGGCTTTTGGCCTAAGTTGGTTTATTGCCACGGCTGGCCGGCGGATATCCAAAGTTATAGTTGGGGTTGTACTGAGATGAAGAAGCCTCTGATTGCCACTGGTTGGCAATCATCTCCGGATCCCACTGGTAATTAGACTGTCGTGGAGGATCAAATTGTGGCTCCGGCTCTGGCTCTGTGGCTGATGTAGGGTTCCGGTACGCTTGGATGGTCGCTAGCGGAACGAGATACTGGCCTGCAGATAAATCAAACAGGGAAGGAGCAGGCAAGGTAATAGTCTCGGGGTGACTTTTATCAAATAACAATTTGTATTAAGCGCCCTTTCCCTATTCTTAACAATAAAATCATGCGCTACCATACTCTTATAATCTAAATAAACAGTAGGCAGCAATTTTTCTTCTTTTTCATAGTGCCTAATAGGTATGTTATAATATGCAGCGAGGCGTGAGGCGAAGATGCCTCCCAAGATGGGGCCCTTAGTACGGTTAAGATTTAACCGCTTTGCAACAATAGCGCCCATACTAAATGTATCATCACGAAACAAGGCATGGCCCAAAATAATAGTATCAGGGACACTCAGGTTTCCACAGTTTCCACGACCAATTAAGCATCTACTAGCAAATATAGCAAAGTAACGTAGAACGGGAAAATGTATGCTAGTGATTCGTGCGTCGGAAACCTTCCTTGTTTCCCCTACAGCAATTGTATCAATAAACCCCTCCACATCACTACTATGTGGTTCCTCTATGAAACCCGGAAAAGGTAACTTGCAAACTTCACAGAATTCACGAAGGTTCATCTCCTTATACTCATCATATAAATAAAAATCCACCGTAGGTAGTGACCTCCTAGAATGGAAATGAAAATTTTGCACAAAGTTATTGGTGAGTAAGAGATACTGTTCGAGTTGGTCGCGGAGGAAGTCGGTGAGGCCTACATTCTCAGCCAACTCCTAAAAATCATCATAAATCCCGGCTGCTCTCAAGAAATCATCGCAAGGCCATTCACACGGCCGAACCTCCGCGGTGCGAGGCAGATATTTGGGCCTCTCTGCTTCTTCACTTTGCTTTTCCTTCGAGCTTTGGCTCGAAGAGCCCCTCAAAAATCTCTTCATCATTTTCTGAAAATTTCTGAAATTTTTAGTAACTTCAAATAAAAGTGAACCAAGCTCAACAAAATTGATAGCGACTACTCCCACAAGTGCCTAGAGACTATATCATGCATTAGAACTACTTGGAACCATATAAATTTGACATGCAAGCTCAAGAACATGGTCACCTAGGCAGCACAAATTTGCAATGAATAAAGCACTAGAACACAAACTAATTGGACCATTGGAGGAGTCACATACCAAGGAACACTCCCCCAAAGCAGTTTTCTGAGAGGTGCTTTGAGCAAGGAGATCGAAAATCGTAGCAAAATGAGCTAGAACTCGTGCTTGAGCTGGATGGTGATTTTTTTGGAAGGAAGAAGAAGTGTGTGGGTGCAGGAATAAGTGGAGGGGAGCCACCGTGGGCACACGAGGCAGGTGGGCGCGCCCAGGGGGTGGGCGCGCCCTGGACCCTCGTGCCCAGGTGCTTGCTCCCCCTGCTGTGTTCTCAGTGCCAAATATTCCAGAAAATTTATATTAAATTGGCAGGGCATTTGGAGAACTTTTATTTTCGGGGTATTTTTTATTGCACGGATAATTCAGAAAAATGACAGAAAATACTATTTTTACTTTATTTCAACTAAATAACAGAAAGTAAAAAGAGGGTACAGAAGGTTGTGCTTTCTAACTTCATCCATCTCATGCTCATCAAAAGGAATCCACTAACAAGGTTGATCAAGTCTTGTTAACAAACTCATTCCGAATAACATGGAACCAGAGAAATTTCGAATAACACTATGTTACCTCAACGGGGATATGCACGTCCCCAATAATAAGAATATCATATCTCTTTTTGACAGTAGGAAGAGGAAATTAAAAACCTCCAAAAATAATCAATGGAATTTTTCCAATAGAGTTGATGTTGTGGGCTTGAGGTTGTTTCCTCGAAATGTGTACCATATGCTCATTACCATTAACATGAAAAGTTACATTGCCTTTGTTGCAATCAATACAGCCCCTGCAGTATTCAAAAAGGGTCTTCCAAGAATAATAGACATACTATCATCCTCGGGAATATCAAGAATAACAAGGTCCGTTAAAATAGTAGCATTTGCAACCACAACAGGCACATCCTCGGAAATACCGACAGGTATAGCAGTTGATTTATCGGCCATTTGCAAAGATATTTCAGTAGGTGTCAACTTATTCAAATCAAGTCTACGATATAAAGAGAGAGGCATAACACTAACACCGGCTCCAAGATCACATAAAGCAGTTTTAACATAGTTTCTTTTAATGGAGCCTGGTATAGGTGGTACTCCTGGATCTCCTAACTTCTTTGGTATTCCACCCTAAAAAGTGTAATTAGGAAGCATGGTGGAAATTTCAGCTTCCGGTATCTTTCTTTTATTTGTAACAATATCTTTCATATATTTAGCATAAGGATTCATTTTAAGCATATCAGTTAATCGATGCGCAAGAAGATAGGTCTAATCATTTCAGCAAAGTGCTCAAAATCCTCATCATCCTTTTTCTTGGATGATTTGGGAGGAAAAGGCATGGGTTTCTGAACCCATGGTTCTCTTTCTTTACCGTGCTTCCTAGCAACAAAGTCTCTCTTATCATAACGTTGATTCTTTGATTGTGGGTTATCAAGATCAACAGCAGGTTCAATTTCTACATCATTATCATTGCTAGGTTGAGCATCAACATGAGCATCATCATTAACATTATCACTAGGTTCATGTTCATTACCAGATTGTGTTTCAGCATCAGAAATAGAAATACCATTGGGATTCTCAGGTGTGTCTACAACAGGTTCACTAGAAGCATGCAAGGTCCTATATTTTTCTTTTTCTTCTTTTTAGAAGGACTAGGTGCATCTACATTATTTCTCTGAGAATCTTGCTCAATTCTCTTAGGGTGGCCTTCAGGATACAAAGGTTCCTGAGTCATTTTACCAGTTCTAGTAGCCACTCTAACAGCAAAATCATTATTCTTACTATTTAATTCATTGACCAAATCATTCTGAGCTTTAAGTACTTGTTCTACTTGAGTGGTAACCATAGAAGCATGTTTACTAATGAGTTTAAGTTTCCCTTTAACTCTAGACAGATAATCACCCAAGTGTTCAAGCATATCGGAATTGTGTTTCAATTGTCTACCAACATAAGCATTAAAATCTTCTTGTTTAACAATAAAATTGTCAAACTCATCTAAGCATTGTCTAGCAGACTTATAATGAGGAATATCACCTTCATCAAATCTATAGAGAGAATTTACCTTTACTACCTGTGTCGGGTTATCAAGACCGTGTGTTTCTTCAATAGGTGATGAATTAAGATCATATATTTCTTCAACAGGCGGTAAATTAAGACCATGTATTTCCTCAATAGGAGGTAAATTCTTAACATCTTCAGCTTTAATACCTTTTTCTTTCATAGATTTCTTTGCCTCTTGCATATCTTCAGGACTGAGAAACAGAACACCCCTCTTCTTCAGAGTTGGTTTAGGAGTTTGTTCAGGAAGTGTCCAATTATTTTCATTTGTCAACATATTATTCAATAGAATTTCCGCTTCATCTGGTGTTCTTTCTCTGAAAACAGAACCAGCACAACTATCTAGGTGGTCTCTGGAAGCATCGGTTAGTCCATTATAAAATATATGAAGTATTTCATTTTTCTTAAGAGGATGATCAGGCAAAGCATTAAGTAATTGGAGAATCCTCCCCCAAGCTTGTGGGATACTCTCTTCTTCAATTTGCACAAAATTATATATTTCCCTTAAAGCATCTTGTTTCTTATGAGCAGGGAAATATTTAGCAGAGAAGTAATAAATCATATCCTGGGGACTACGCACACAACCAGGATCAAGAGAATTAAACCATATCTTAGCATCACCCTTTAATGAGAACAGAAATATTTTAAGGATATAAAAGTAGCGAGTTCTCTCATCATTAGTGAATAGGGTGGCTATATCATTTAATTTAGTAAGATGTGCCACAACAGTTTCAGATTCATAGACATGGAAAGGATCAGATTCAACCAAAGTAATTATATCAGGATCAATAGATAATTCATAATCCTTATCAGTAACAAGGATAGGTGAAGTAGCATAAGCAGGATCATATTTCATTCTAGCATTCAGAGTTTTTTGTTTAAGCTTAGCTAATAATTTCTTAAGATCACTTCTATCATTGCAAGCAAGAAAGTCTCTAGAAGTTTCTTCATCCATAACATAGCCCTCAGGCACAACAGCCAATTCATATCTAGGGGAAGAGTCTTCATCATCACTTTCATCAATATTATCAGTTTCAATAATTTCATTCTCTCTAGCCCTAGCAAGTTGTTCATCAAGAAATTCACCAAGTGGCACAGTAGTATCAAGCATAGAAGTAGTTTCATCATAAGTATCATGCATAGCAGAAGTGGCATCATCAATAACATGCGACATATTAGAATGAATAGCAAAAGCAGGTTTAGGTGTCGCAAGTTTACTCAAAACAGAAGGTGAATCAAGTGCAGAGCTAGATGACAGTTCCTTACCTCCCCTCGTAGTTGAGGGATAAATTTTTGTTTTTGCGTCTTTCAAGTTCTTCATAGTGACCAGCAGATATAAATCCCAAGTGACTCAAAGAATAGAGCTATGCTCCCCTACAACGGCGCCAGAAAATAGTCTTGATAACCCACAAGTATAGGGGATCGCAACAGTTTTCGAGGGTAGAGTATTCAACCCAAATTTATTGATTTGACACAAGGGGGGCCAAAGAATATTCTCAAGTATTAGCAGTTGAGTTGTCAATTCAACCACACCTGGATAACTTAGTATATGCAGTAAAGTATTTAGTAGCAAAGTAATATGGAAGTAACGGTGACGGTAGCAAAAGTAATATTTTTGGGTTTTGTAGTGATTGTACCAGTAGCAACGGAAAAGTAAATAAGCGGAGAACAATATGTGAAAAGCTCGTAGGCATTGGATCGGTGATGGAGAATTATGCCGGATGCGGTTCATCATGTAACAGTCATAACATAGGGTGACACAGAACTAGCTCCAATTCATCAATGTAATGTAGGCATGTATTCCGAATATAGTCATACGTGCTTATGGAAAAGAACTTGCATGACATCTTTTGTCCTACCCTCCCGTGGCAGCGGGGTCCTAGCGGAAACTAAGGGATATTAAGGCCTCCTTTTAATAGAGTACCGAACCAAAGCATTAACACATAGTGAATACATGAACTCCTCAAACAACGGTCATCACCGGGAGTGGTCCCGATTATTGTCACTTCGGGGTTGCCGGATCATAACACATAGTAGGTGACTATAGACTTGCAAGATAGGATCAAGAACTCACATATATTCATGAAAACATAATAGGTTCAGATCTAAAATCATGGCACTCAGGCCCTAGTGATAAGCATTAAGCATAGCAAAGTCATAGCAATATCAATCTCAGAACATAGTGGATACTAGGGATCAAACCCTAACAAAACAAACTTGATTACATGATAAATCTCATCCAATCCATCACCGTCCAGCAAGCCTACGATGGAATTACTCACGCACGGCGGTGAGCATCATGAAATTGGTGATGGAGGATGGTTGATGATGACGACGGCGACGGATTCCCCTCTCCGAAGCCCCGAACGGACTCCAGATCAGCCCTCCCGAGAGAGTTTAGGGCTTGGTGGCGGCTCCATATCGTAAAACGTGATGAATCTTTCTCTTTAATTTTTTTTCTCCCCGAACACGAATATATGGAGTTGGAGTTGAGGTCGGTGGAGCTCCAGGGGGCCCACGAGGCAGGGGCGGGCGCGCCCCCCACCCTCGTGGCAAGGGTGTGGGCCCCCTGGCCTTGATTCTTTCGCCAATATTTTTTATTATTTCTAAAAATAATCTCCGTGGAGTTTCAGGTCATTCCGAGAACTTTTGTTTCTGCACATAAATAACTCCATGGCAATTCTGCTGAAAACAGCATCAGTCCGGGTTAGTTCCATTCAAATCATGCAAGTTAGAGTCCAAAACAAGGGAAAAAGTGTTTGGAAAAGTAGATACGACGGAGACGTATCAACAAGCCAGCATACAAAAAAGGAAGGCGCTCACGGCCACGAGATCACTCGTCGGTGAACTTGAGCATGTCGGCCTGCATCTTCTCGAACCAGGGCCTCTTCCTTGGCGACACGGTGTCGAGATCCACCTTCATGATCTCCACCCCGGTCATCATGCTCGCGAGCGCCACTTATTTCGCCTTGGTCTTGGCATTGGCGGCCTCGATCTCTAGCATCTTGGCTTGCTTCTCCGCCTCCATCTCAAGCTGCTTGGCTTGCATCTCCTCGTCCATCTCAAGCCTCCTCCTTTGGATCTCCATGAAGGCGTTCATTTGCTCTTCTTTGAAACGCCGGTGCTCCTCCTCCCTTGAGTCCTTCTTGTTCATCATGCCCTCCACGCTTGCGATCAAGGCGTTGGATGCCGCATCCCGCTTGTCCTCCTTCTTGGAGTTGGTCTTCCCCCGCGGCCGTGCCAGCTCGCCCTCCCCAACCTCCTCCACGACTTGCTTCCCCCCACGCAACTTGAGGGTGGCATATTGCTCCTTGAACTTCTCCTCGTCCTTGATGACCAGAAAGCAATGGGAGAGGTTGAAGCACTTGCCATTGTGTTGAACCTTGAATGCCTCCAAAGCTTGAAATGCCTACAAAATGTTTCCATGCAAGCATATGAGCAAATGATATGCAAATGAACACGCAAGCATGAACTTGATGACACAAAAGAGGGCGGCTTGCTAACATACCATATCTTGCATGCCGATGCCACTCACGGGGCGGGCCTTGACGCTCTCAAGAGTGGTGCAAAACTCGTTGCACTCTTGTTGGATCACCCTCCATCGCATGGAAATGGACACCCACCCACGCGTGCTCACAAATTGGTAAGGCAGAAACTTCTTGCGCTCATGAAACTCTCGGTGGACACAAATCCAAAAGGTTGAATGCTTTTGTTCGGCGCCCGTCTTGGGGTCTTGTCCAATGTTGCGCCAACACTCGCAAAGAAGCTTGTCCTCGGCAGCCATGTATGCCTTCGTGCGCTTGCTCTTGCGCTTCGGCTTAGGACCGGTGGCTTGGTTGGCAAGCTCATCCTCAAACAAAGGCTCCACTTCGATTTCGCACTCATCCTCTTCCTCTAGCCCATAGTGGGCCGGGAACTCATGGTCGAGTGGGAAGCCGTCCAGGTCGATGCCGACCTGATCACGCATGAAGGCCGCCTGGTCGGGATCATAGCCAGCGGCCGGCGTGAACGGCCCACCGCCGTCCTGGCTTTGATTCTCGTCGGGATCATAGCCAGGGGCTGGCACACCACCCTCGAAGATGAGGTTCTGTATGTACTCCTCGTCGACGGCAGACGGCATTCCCTCGAACAGGTTGCGGGCGTCCAGGAGCACGCCGGCCGGCGTCTGCCGCGCGCGTTTCCTCGCGCCACCAGATGACGAGCCACCGGCCACCGGGGTGGTGTTGAGGTCGATGGGCGCGGGCGCGGGCGTGGAAGGCACGACAACGCTCACATTGGGCGGCACTCCCCGGAGAGGCGGGAGGCCTACGGGTACATGTGGAAGTCGGGCATCGGGTTGCAAGCCGACGCGCGGGGCGAGTCGGGCAGCACCATCCGAGGAAAAGCCGAAGAGCCGGTGCTGGCCGCGGCGACGGCGGTGTTGAAAAGGCCGTGCTAGCCAGGGTTTAACCCTAGCATGTAGAGCGCCTCCCTCGTTGCCGCCGTGACATGGGCGTTGGTGACTTCGTGCTGCGCGGTGGCAGCGACGGCGGCCTGCGCGGCAGCCTCATCCCTCGCGTCCGCGGTGTGCCTCCGGTCCTTCCTCTTGGCCGACTCCCTTGCCCGTTGTGTGAGCAGCAGCGGCTTCTTTGGCTTGGCCGCGGCGGCGGTCTTGCATGGGGCATGAGTCTTGCCTTTCTCGGAGGGGGCGGCGGCGCCAGACGAGGCGAGGGATCCGAGGTCGGCGGCGGCATCGAGGTCGATGGCATCGTCCATGGCGGGTGTGGGGCGGGAGCACGCGAGCGGGAGGGTTTTGGGGGGAAATGGTGGTGGCTGCCACCGACCGACGGGCCCGGGGAGAAGAGTAGGCGCGCACGCGTGTCCGTCTTGTGTCCGCACCGACGCAAATCCGGCTCAAAATTGGGCCGGGAATGGGTCGCCATGCGGACGCCAAGCGGACGCGCGTCCGTTTGGGTCAGCGCGTTGGGCCGCTTTTTCTGTCCGCGCCGACCCTAACGGACGCCAGCGGACGAAATAGGTCGCCCCATTGGAGTTGCTCTTACAGACCATATTCTGGGCACTGCTAAAAAATTCAATGAAATTTTGCATATTTCGGCGGGGTCCGAACTCTTTTAATCACGAAATTTCGAGTCAAATTAAAAATAATTTTTCAAAAATTATATCAAAATAAAATTCAAAAAAATCACTGCAAAAAATGAATGAAATTTAAAATCTTGACTAGCAAGATGCTCGTGTGTTACACGGAACATCAAGATGCATTTGTATGAGTAGTTTATCTTGTGGGAGAAAAGGATGAACGAGGGAAGGTCGTATCTGCAAATGTGGAGAGGAGTGTGGGTAAATTGTCATAGTTTCCTTCCTATCCGTTAGATATAGATCGGACGGCCTATATTGAAGGATGGCAGGCACACCATCATCACCAACTCTGCTTTTTATAAGAGTAGAGAAATCTAGAAAAAATGATATTTGAATGTAATTGTCGGTTGGCTTTGGTTTAAAAATTTACAACCCATTTCTTACAACTTATAGCCCATTTTCTGGGGAAGCCCATTTCTTACTACTTACATCCCTCCTCATCTTGGAAGATTTGCAGCCCAGCAGGGTGAGAAAAGCAAGTAAGCCTCGGTTGGGTATTCTCCAAAAAAAGAACTGGGCTAGCCATTTTTAGAAAGAAAAAAGATATCAACTGGGCTCGTCATCTGCTTAAATAAAAGCATAAGTGTGGGCTAGACGGGCCACAGCCCCCGCACAACGTGCAGTTGAGCTCTGTCTCTAAAACTAAAAACAACTAGGCGAGCTGCTGGGTCCCTGGTGTTATCCACTCGTTGTGTAATTTTCTCGTTTATTGACTACATTGACAATGGCGTGGGACCTAGTTGTCAAACAATTAGGAGGAAGTATTTTTTTGGCTTGTAATAACGAGGCACCTGCTTGCGTAATGCAATGACCCTGGTGGGTCCCTACTGTTCGCCTCTCCACGTACAGTCATCTCATGATTCCTCTCAGTTGTTGACCATGTTGACAACTCCAGACGGCGGCGGGCACAACGAGTGAGCCAAGGCTGAGAACGACGGCGAGGCCTCGGACGGGAACGAACAGGAGCCGTGAACGATGCGGCAGTGTAGTGGCAGGCGGAGGGGAGTACGAGGGCAACAACATGTAACTCAAGCTTACAAATGGTACAAAAGGCCCAATGATTAATTGTTCATCAAATTTAGACAAAACCCAGATTGAACATGGCAATAACATCTAACCCAACCACTCTTTTTCACAGTCACAAACAAATGGATCGGTCTGATCCATAAAATCAACATCCTGTGCGATAAAAATTATTGGAGGATGACTACAAGTTGTTGTAAATAGAAGCCAAGCACGTTCAGAAGCCCATTTGTCCACCTGAAACTTCTTTTTTTGCTGTTCAACATGTCCGTCCGTGAGAAATCTCTTGTTGAGAAACTTAAGCCTCATGGGCAATAGTAACCTCGCATTCAACAGGAAGAATGTGACAAAGCTTCTTTTTGCTTGGTTGGATGCATATCCTTCCATCGTTATTGTCCTCAAACGAATGTCATGAGAACTAAGAAAATCCTAGTGCTTATTACGCCACCGATTGGTTATATGTTTTTCTCCATGTGTTAGTGCCTAAGTATACATGAAGATTGAAAACAGTTAAGGTCTGAAAAAAGAGTATGTCGAAAGAGCGACAGCTGAACAGTTAATTATAGTACAATATATACGGGCTTTCAATGTGCATGAAATCATCACCTTTATATATAAATTCTCGAGACATTGAAAGCATCATAGCAAGCCAATAATTATGTTCAGATCATAACTATACATTCCGATATATAAGATCTTGACAGAATCCAGCAGCATTGAGAGAGAAGAGGAAAACCACGAGATGGACAACGATGGTGTGGGCACAAATTCTTGGTGTTCGGTTCGTGGTAATGGTAGAACTCAAACTACTGGAGTTTTTTGCATTTAGGGGATGTCAGCCAAGCGTCCACCATGTAGGGTATGGGACAGCAGGTAGCGTGTCGGGATGCAGAGGCGTTGAACGGGGCCCTGCTGGTGAGAGGAGACAATGGCTTTGAGGAGATCAAATTCAGGAAGGACTGATATCGGACGACAGTCGAGATTGAGGGGCACGGTGCGCCATAGAGAGCGCCACCGAGCTGAGAGGACTTGTGTGCAGCACAATCCTTGGTGGGGAGAAGCGAGATGATCTCCCCAAGGATGTCGTCCGGGAGATCGCTGATGTGGTCCTCGGAGATTCTACGGGTTCCTTAGATCCGGGTGGGGGGCTCGCCGCTTCTCCCCGTGCTTCCGTGTGCGGGATCTACAACTGGCGTCGCCCCTGGCGGGAGCCTCATATTCTTGGTGCTGGGGCCAGCCGGCTCCATTTCCCTTGCAGGCATCGCGCCGAGCTCATGGGTTTGAGCAGAGTAGCCAGAGACGAGCCTAGTGGCAGTGCGAGTGGGGAAGAAGGAGGGCTGGGGTTTTCTGTAGGAGTGGAAGAAGAGGAGCAGGCGTTTTCTGTACGAGTGAGGAAGAAGGTGAGCGGGGGTTTTCTGTACGAGTAAGGAAGATGGGGAGCGGGGGGAGTTGGGGGCAACGGAAGCGGGAGAGTCTAGCGAGCTGTAGTATAAGTGGAAGCGAGGAGGAAGTTGGGTTTTTCTAGGATCGCCCCCTCTTCAAGAAATATGGGCGTCTCCACACAAAAAAGAAAAACTAATGGGCTTTAAGATAGATAGGCTTTTGTATCGGCCCAGTCGGCTGCCCGTAAATCGTATTGGAGGGCCTTAACACTAGAGGCATCCCATTAATTAGAGACACTCTCCAGCTCTCTAGCTTATTGCCCATTCGAAAGAAAATAAGAGACGCCTCCAGTTTAATTATGGCTCCTCATCGGCAACATTTTTCAACTTGAAAAAAAGTTATAGCTCGTTTTCGGGCCGGCTTAGCATCCACCAAATTAGAGGATGGTGTATTGCATGCAGACACTCACACTGGTCGTAGCGCGGCAAAATGAGGGGTCAAATAACATGCCCACAATATACATAGATTGACAAGGATTGTGGGGGATTAAATCATGTACAAGCCAAATTCCCCTCCATTCCTCTCCAAACCCCTTCGGAGGAGGTTGAACCGAATAAGGCCTAAGACTAACCACAGTGGGAGTAACTTAATTCCATACGGTATCATAATATGATACTCAACCATCTCTTTCTTCATTTAATTCTGCGCCACCTCATCAAATTTGCCTACTAGTTGGCATGCATGATACTACTTATGATACTCCCATTAGAACCAGCCTGGTAGAATTAATATACCTAATCTAAATGGTCGCCGCCCAATCTCTTAGTCCTCCTCCAGCATCCGGCTGAAGAAGAATCGTGCAAGACACCGGTTGTATTCGCGGGCGTCGCCTCGGCGGTGGCCTTCATGGGATACAATCGGCGGTGGCCTCCTATGTTCTACTTCTCCTCAATGATGGCGGCAGGCGGGGACATGCTGGCCGTCACCTCGTCGACATCCACATAGCCGCGTCACCTCATCGACATCCGCGGCGGCTTCTTTCTCTGCCTTCGTGGCGCGGCTACACGCGCGTCGACGGCGGATGGTGCAGCCGCAGACACTGGAGGCATTGTACGACACAGTGGCGTCGAGGGCAGCGACGATGCCCGTGCCGCTGTGCTCCCCGACAAGACGGCATGGAGCAATTCGGCACTCTTCCTCGAGCTGTATTGGAGCGGCCAGCTGCGGAACCACGCGCTGGCTTAGTGCGACAACTGCCTCCGATGGGCTAGGCGAGGTAGGTGGAGCAGCGAGCTGCCTCGCTCGTAACTGTCAGGCTCGACAGGCCACCCAGATAGCTTTTATGCCGGAGAACTGCTCTTCCTGCTCGTCGGATGACGCCGAAAGAGTGAAGAAAATGGTGGAAGGAGGAGCTTGGCCGGCGTCCTGCTCCTGAACGGACGTGTGTGGCCGGAGTGGGTTCCTCGCATTCCATGCGGGTTTAAATGTAGGTTTTTGAATGCGGCGAGGAGGCGATACAGCTAGGAGTGCAGCGGGTGGCGCCATGGGCCGGCGCGCCGCTTCAAATGGCGGACGCAGTGAGAGGTCGCGTCCGCCCTGACCCCCTTGACCGTAGACCTTGATGGTGTACGTCACCTTGTGTCCAGATTTGAGATGCCACATGTACCAGATGAATGACTCCAAGTTCGACCACCGTGATGCTAGGCGCGAGCCGAGGAACACTGTTGGAGACACCCCCCTCATAATTTTCCTATTCCTGCGTTTTAAGTTCCTATGAAGAGAGTAGTACTTGCTCTAAATGATGTGCCGCTGCAAGAGCTGCCTATATTAATTAACCATGCTCTAAAAAGGTGGACCAGCTTTGGCTATAGTATACTGTACTAGGTTAGTAGGTGACCTTGTGCTTGACTCTTCGCCTCTTCCGGAAGTCGAACAATAATTACGATACTACATTAGTACTACTTCTGGAAATCTGACACCAAATGAACTGCTGCATGTCCACCGCTTGTAAGCAAAAGTTTCTCCTCGTGTTGCGAGCCACCACGCACGCATTGGCGAGGGAGAAGGCATAGTAAGCAAGCTTCTCGTCATTCTGCGAGTTGACCGGACACATTAAAGTTATTTAGTACTCTCTCCAAAAAGGGCCGACCATGTCCATGGCTACCATCCCGTGCTCCGTCATTGAGTACATGCACTATTCACGTGCCATCGAGGAGAAAAAATATTGCGTAGTAGGTGCCATCGAAGTGCACGACTCACTTACGCACTGCTTATCTCCATTTTCTTGCATGACACGTGCACCTTGATGCTTGATGTCCCGTGTGTTGGCAAAAGGATGAACAAATCTCGCGTCAAAAAAAGAGTGGAAGAACATAGATTTCTGACGACCGAGAAGGAGCAGGGAAACTCGCGGTGGAGCGTCTGCACTCATAATATTTTATATTATTCAACGATATAAAATCAACCAAATCTCTCGTCTAGCTGGTTCGCGCGTTTTCCCCTGTTTTTTGCCGCCTTCCCACCTATAGAACCGCCTCACGACAGCGAATTCCTCTCCAAACACCTAGGGACGCGGCTTATGTGGCAGTGAGTTAATGAGTAGAGAGGTAGTTTGAGTAACTTAGCTAGTTACTGTAACATCACATGTCCCAACGCAATATGAGTCTATAACCTAATAAATGCAGCTTTGCATGACACCACACTTATGTTACTACCCACTATGAAGGTATTCCGTATAACATAGTCTTGGAATATGTGTATGTTACTAGTGCATGTTACTCTCCACTATAGCTAGTCGTAGTGCAAAGCTTCTCCTTGTTTGCGAGTTGACGGGACACATCAAAAGTAGTGTATTAGTCTCCAAAAAGGGCTGACCATGTCCATGGCTGCCATCCCGTGCTCCGTCATTCAGTACACTCACCAAATTATCTGGTGAGCTGCCTCTTCATATAGAAATGAGCTCACTGTGTACCCGGACGTGAGTATTAGGGAAAGAGGCAAATAGTACCTGCGACGGTGCCTGCACCTCTTCTCTTCATGCTCATATTACTTTTTTTCGGGTGATTCGTGCACGTACTACACCTACGTTCATGACCATTGGTGAGTCTCTCCTACTATCCTTAACTCCATTTTCTTGCATGACACGTGGACCTGGATGCTGGATGTCCCACCTGTCGGCAAAACTTAGAAGAACGCTTTCCGACAACCGAGAGGGAGCAAGAAACCTCGCGGTGGAGCATCTAGACTCTTTCATATTTTTATTTGGCGATATAAAATCTACCCAGTCTTCTCCACATTAGACCGGAAGAGTCTGAAACATGGCAGCCCAGTGTAGTTACATCATACATGGCCAATCCATGCTATCACCACATTTTTTGGCTTGCGTGCGACACCTAGCTCTAGTAATCCACCAGCCTGTATAGCTTCTCGCTCTTCGTATCTCTCAAAGTGCGGCGGACTGGCGATTTTGACATCTATTGAGGTCAGTTAACTTATCACATGTTAGCGACATGCCAAGAGCATTCTAAAAAATTTATTGTACTCTATTGTTATGCCAAGAAGAGGAAGCGCTTTGACCGACGGACTAAACGAGACAGGCGTGTCGTGCCGTGAGTGGGTCCAGTTTCTCATGTTGACCTAGTTTGCTATAGTAGTAACACTTGGTTTTGACTATTGATAAGATTTTATATAGGGCCTACTGTATTCTTCGAGGTTGCCTTTGACTATTGATAAGATTTTATATAATTTGAAAATTATATCATTCGAAGATCCTTTCACGTTCCGTTTCAAAAAAAGATCCTTTCACGTATGAATTTGACGGTATGCTTTGAGCAACTTGCATGTCCTATACTGCTCCTGTTTGGATACTATAACATAGCTAGAGGTTAGAGTAACTCATGACTAACCCCGAACTAACTCTAGCCAAAGAGGTGTTTGGATGACAGGGTTAGATTGACAATAAATACACTTGATGGAGAGAGAAAAGTGATTTTTTAGTGGGCCCCATGAGAACTAGCTCCAATTAGCACCACTTGGCTAGCGGGATAGAGAGAGAAAAGTGATTTTTCAATGGGCCCAATGAGAACTATCTCCAATTAGCACCTCTTGGGTGGGATAGTTTTTTTTGGTGGGTTTGGTGCAATTTGCTCCAATTTAACCCTCATGTTTGGATACTTTAGGGCTATCTGAGCCCCAACTAGCTCAAACTAACTCTAACCCATGGATCCAAACAGGGCCAAAGTTAGTCTCGGAAAACGCATTAATCCCTATATACATGGACAGACGGAGTACATGATACTAGCAAACACTCACCATTAGTAGTAGTTCATTAGTTGGTTTTGATTTTTGATTCAGTTGTTGTGCTGCTACCGTCCAATATTTGCGTGTGGTTGTTTCTAGAATAAAAAAAGGAGGTTGTACTTATTGTGGGAAAGGTGAAGTGATGGTTGCTTCGCCCGGGCAACTTACTATTACTCTGGGAATATTGGAGTACCAGCGGATTCAACGAAGAGAGAAATGATGGTTGCTTCATCCGAGCAACTTACTATGGCAAAGGTGGGGCTCTGTGATTTGACTGCTCACTAGTCATTATTACTACGGCGTAATGACCTGGGTGAATCTTCCCTGCAGTTGTGCACTCAAAATTGCTGCATGGCAGTTGGAGCCGGATGATGGATGTCCCACATGTCGGCGAAATGAAGTTGAATTGTTTCTGACATTGCTATCAATCCTTCAGGATTTGTTTATATGTACGCATAATTTTCCAGCATAATGAAATTGTACTGTGATGCTATGAAGGTTTCAACTTTGGTTCCCGCAGGAAAAAAAGGTTTCAACTCAGGATTCATGTGTCCTCTTGCCTCAAGATTGTCTCGTTACAACATTCCATCAAATACAAATGAAACTACTATGGATGCTAATGCATCTCAATGGTTCGCAGACCAGCGCCAATATTCACATCACAACTGAAGACAAAGTTGTGAGAAGGTGTACAAATAAAGAAAAATATATAATTGATCGATGTTGTTCGTAGGCATGGCTCCATTTCCTGGGCACACTGTTCATTGGTTGGCAGCTAGTTTCACCCAGCTCTGTAGCCAGAAAAGAGGTGTATGGAGGACATCACAATCCGATCATTTTGTGCAGCTCCACTAAAATCGAGCTGATCATCCCTGTTTGCAAGATATTTAGTCAGTGTGATTACATTAATAGTGGAACTAGATAATGAAACATAACACACACAAGTAGAGGCCGATCACCTCTGTGAACTCTCTTTAGGACAACTACTTTTTGGAGAAGATTAGGCACGGAGTTGGATTAGGAGGATAGCAAAACCAATCTCCCTTTCTGCAGTCCCACAAAAATGTAAAAATGTTGCCGTTGTGACATTTTGGCAGAACTACACAAAACACTCTTAAGAAAAAAAGTGATTTGTGCAGTTCACCAAAAGGTCGCAAGAGCAACAAGGTGAAATGGATAGCCCTGTTTGCAAAAGGAGGTAGAAAGGAAACAATTATTGCCCAATAACAAGAGTTGAAGACACATACGCCGACAAAAAAGAAGCATATTCCATGTAAAAAGGGAAAGATGGCAGCATGGTGGTTTATCAAAAACGGTTTGAGGACGAGATTGCTAGATGGAAAGTACGCCGGCCGAGATACGTTTTAAGCAAACAACTAGAGAAGATCCACATGCAGGATTTTCCACATGCAGCAACGTGGGAAGATGGGCAGTGGAGCAAAGCCGGAGGAAGTTGTACCTGAGGGTCATCGGGTTGTAACTAGGAGGGTGCCGGTGGCCGGGATCTGCCCATACTGTGACAGCGAGCAAATGGCGAAGGCCCTACCGCACTGGAGCTTGGTCAGAGAGAATGGCGGGTACCGCAGATCGGGACGTGCTACCTCAACGCCGTCGAGTGGAGAAATGATGCACATCCTCCCTTTCTGTCGGCGGACGGGATGCGGCCGGATCAGTGAACAACGGTGAGAGAGAGAGAGGACACAGCCGCCTTGTGTGAGATAGTGTGACGAGAGACAAACCCCGGCAGGCAGGCTCCATTGCATATAGTGGAGCGGATTTTTCTTTTTTCCGACGACAATTGTTTTATATTTTGTAGTGCCATTGAGGAATATAACTTTATTTAATACTAACGCATCAAGTCGGACTTTGTTCCGTCTACTCATGGTACACGACCCTCCTTCGAATAAATAACAGCTACACGCGTCAAATTATCACGTGGGCTGCCTTTTCGTACAGAAATGAACTCCACTGTGTACCCGCGCGGGTGTGGTCGGGAACGAGACGTGAGTACGTGCGTTGTGCATGAACCTCTTCTTTAGGTGCAGGTACATACGTGGGTGGGTGTGAGAGGGATGGTTTGTGCGAAATAGAGGCAATGTATCGATGATATCTTAAACTAAAAAAGTAACATATGCAATGTGTGTGAAACAGAGTCATGTATATATCATATATAGAGGGAGCGATCCACGAGAAGAGAGTAGAGGGATCATCGGCGTGAGATATCGATAGAATTGAAAACAGGGATGAAGTGTGTCGGTGCGCGATCGATAAAGAGTGCCATCGAATTTTTGTTTGCCCACGTCAAAGATACAGGGCCGCTGGCCTACTGGAATGTGAGAGGGTAGAGGTGCAGTTTTTTCAGTGGCATGGATACCTACCTACAACGTTCGACTATCGGTGTGTGGGGGCAGAGACCTAACTATAGAGAGGTAGATCGACTAGTATATGTGTGGAGAAGGAGAGCGAGGGAGTCCTGGATTAGGGGGTCCCCGGGCATCCGGGCTATGTGATATGGGCCGGACTGATGGGTTGTGAAGATACAAGATAGAAGGCCTTCCCCCGTATCCGGATGGGACTCTCCTTTGCGTGGATAGCAAAATTGGCATTCGGATGTGAAGATTCCTTTCTCTGTAAACTGACTCTGTACAACCTTAGGCCCCTCCGGTGTCTATAAACCGGAGGGTTTAGTCCGTGGAGGCAATCATAATCATACAGGCTAGACATCTAGGGTTTAGCCATTATGATCTCGAGGTAGACCAACTCTTGTAACCCCTATACTCATCAAAGTAAATCAAGCAGGAAGTAGGGTATTACCTCCATTAAGAGGGCCCGAACCTAGGTAAACATCGTGTCCCATGTCTCCTATTACCTTCGATCCTCAGACGCACAGTTCGGGACCCCCTACCTGAGATCGGCCGGTTTTGACACCGACATTGGTGCTTTCATTGAGAGTTCCACTGTGCTGTCAACAGAAGGTTCGATGGCTCGACCGATCATGTACAATGATGCTGTTTCGGGGGAGACTTTCCTCCCCGGCCAAATGTTTGTATTCGGCAGCTTCACACTGCGCGCCAACTCGATTGGCCACCTTGAGCAGATCGACAGCTATGCCCCTGGTCATCAGATCAGTTTCGGGAACCTAAATTATGTCGCTGACATCCGAGGAGCTTGATCTTCGAAGGGTTCGCGGCCCCAACCACGGCTCTGGCCCTAGATCCGGAGCAAACTACCAGGTCCGAAGATGGGAGTTTGGAGCCCACTGGACTCTCCGCTACAAACCGCATTATTGAGGATCCAGAGGCGATCTTGTCCACGGTGAACTCGGAATCAGTCCAGGTTCCCCTATCATTGAAAGGCCAGACTCGCCCCCGGACTCTAGATCCGAACTCTTGAGAGCCATGCCAAGCAGGCATAGCCAGGAAGCTCTCACTCCGGCCAGCCCCGCGGACTCTCGCTTGCATACCCAAACCTCGCTCTTAAATGTGGCTCTGGACTTAATGCGATCCCTCGTTATTTCAAAGGAATCACTTCAGAACTACGCCCAGCCCGGACTAGGGGCTGAGAGCGGGGAATTTTACGTCCCACCCACCACCCACTTCATAGCCACTGTCGAAGATTTAACCGACATGCTGGACTACGCCTCAGAAGACATCGACGGCATGGACGATGATGCCGGAGACGAACACGGCCAAGACCCGTCGTTTACCGAACGTTGGATGGCCACCTCCACATATGACGTGTATATGGTGTCCACACCCAAAGAGGATGACGACGACAGCAAGAAGGATCCGGTTGAGGACAAGCCTGCTGAAGCACCTCCAAAGCGTCGATGTCAGCGGCGCCGCTGAAAATCGCGTCGCAAAAAAGACAGCAATACCGGCACCGGAGACAATAACACTCCAGAGAACACCAAAGACCCCGAAGCCCCTGTCGAGCCAACATCCGAACAGGATGATTGGGAGGATGGGCAAGTTAACCCCGACGATCCAGTCGGGAATGAAGACTCGGAGGATA
Source organism: Triticum aestivum (assembly GCF_018294505.1). NCBI lineage: Eukaryota > Viridiplantae > Streptophyta > Magnoliopsida > Poales > Poaceae > Triticum > Triticum aestivum. The sequence continues at coordinate 315,224,674 of NC_057805.1, forward strand.
GTAACTACTTACTGATCTTCGAAGAGGATGTGAGCCTCGGCGACGAAGACTTCATTGTGTCGGAGGAACCCCTCAAACAAGAGCGCTTTAAGTGCCGGCTAATCACCACTGCAAGAAGCCTAAAAAACAAGCAGCAGCAACTCCAAGCCGAACAGGATAGGCTCAATGATAGATGCACTAAAGTCCTGGCAGCCGAGGAATATGGCTTCGAACGCCCAACCAAGAGCTACCCGAAGCGCAAGCTGCTACCACAATTTGACGACGAGGCCCATGAGCCAATACCGCCAAAGTATAAACCCACTGACAAACCTGACCGACCACTACGTGGAAGGGACAGACTGGCCAATTACGCCGAACAGCAGCCCTTGCCACCCCGCCGTCGAGGCAAGGAGGCAGCGGCCCCGGGCTACACCTATGACCTACGCAAGGACCTGGACAATAGAGCCAGTCAGACAAGATCAATCTATGGGTCAAGGGGCCGTGCTCCAACGCGAGAGGACGGCCATCAGGCCTGGCGTGACAGGCACAACCTCACCCGGGCCGAAAACTGCATTCGGACTTCATCCGAACTACGCCGTGACATTGCCCGATACAGAGGCGCTGCACACCCCTTATGCTTCACCGATGAGGTGATGGAGCACCAGTTCCCAGAAGGGTTTAAACCCGTGAACATTGAATCATACGATGGTACGACAGATCCCGCAGTATGGATCGAAGATTTTCTTCTCCACATTCACATGGCTCGTGGCGACGACCTCCATGCCATCAAGTACCTTCCCCTAAAATTCAAGGGACCAGCACGGCACTGGTTAAACAGCCTCCCAGAAAACTCTATTGGTAGCTGGGAAGACTTGGAGGACGCCTTTAGAAACAACTTACAAGGTACTTATGTTCGGCCTACAGATGCCGATGACCTTAGTCACATAGTCCAGCAACCTGGAGAATCAGCCCGGAAGCTATGGACCAGGTTCTTAATTAAAAAGAACCAAAGTGTGGACTGTCCAGAAGCTGAAGCCCTCGCGGCCTTTAAACACAGCGTCCGAGACGAGTGGCTCGCCCAACACCTCGGCCAAGAAAAACCGAAGTCCATGGCATCCCTTACCGCACTTATGACCCTCTTTTGCGCGGGAGAAGATAGCTGGCTAGCTCGTGGAAGCAATAGCACCAGCGACCCTAGCACCTCCGAAGCCAGGGATGGCAATGGCAAGCCATGACGGAACAAACACAAGCATCGAAGAAATAACAAAGACACCGAAGACATGGCGGTCAACGCCGGATTCGGTGGCTCTAAACCCGGTCAGCGGAAGAAGCCATTCAAAGGAAACAAGGATGGTCCATCTAGTTTGGACAGAATACTCGATCGGCCTTGCCAGATTCATGGCACCCCTGACAAGCCTGCCAATCATACCAATAGAAATTGTTGGGTCATTAAGTAGCCCGGCAAGCTAAACGCCGAACATAAGGGGAAGGGGCCGCCCAGCGAGGACGATGATGAAGAGCCTCACCCACCGAACACAGGGGGACAGAAGAAATTTCCCCCCGAGGTAAAAATGGTGAATATGATATATGCTACACATATCCCCAAAGGGGAGTGCAAGCGCGCACTAAAGGACGTCTATGCCATAGAGCTAGTCGCCCCAAAATTCAACCCATGGTCAGCTTGTCCGATCACTTTCGATCGCAGAGACCATCCGACCAGTATCCTTCATGGAGGTTTGGCAGCATTGGTCCTCAACCCAATTATCGACGGATTCCATCTCACGCGTGTCCTCATGGACGGTGGTAGCAGCCTTAATCTGCTTTATCAGGACACCGTCCGCAAGATGGGTATCGACTCATCAAGGATCAAGCGCACTAAAACTACCTTTAAAGGAGTAATACCCGGCGTAGAGGCCTGCTATACAGGATCCATAACGCTGGAAGTAGTCTTTGGTTCACCGGATAATTTCCGTAGCGAAGACTAGATCTTCGACATTGTCCCCTTCCGCAGTGGCTATCATACACTGCTCGGACGGATCGCTTTCGCCCGTTTCAATGCAGTACCGCACTACGCATATCTAAAGCTCAAGATGCCTGGACCATGTGGCATTATAACAGTCAATGAAAACATGGAGCGCTCCCTCCGTACTGAGGAGCATACCGCGGCCCTCGTAGCCGAGGTGCAGGGTGGCCCCGTTAAGCCGAATACTACACCGACAGTCAAGCCCCCGGACACTGTTAAACGAGTCTGGTCTACCCTGCAGAATGAAAGTTCGGCTCGCCCAGAGCTAGACTAGCAATTCAGCCTCTGTCAAAACCCCAACCTGATAGCGGCATATGTACCGCGCGTACATAACTACGCACTAAAGATACCATGGGCTAGGACGGAGGCCTACCAAAAATAAAGCCCAATACGGTTCGACCCTATCTGAACCATCATATTCTTCATTTTCTTCTTCTTATTTTCCTTTTTCAGGTTCTTTATAACCCACATCACCTTCTAGTGATAACAAGGGCCCCTGTCTCGGCCCCTTATGAACACTCGATTGTTGATCCTCTCAAAGGATCATACATCAAGGTGCAAAGCGGCGCAGACGTGCGGCAGAGTGTCCAAAGGATCTTCAAGATCATCTATCCTTTTTAGGACCTATATACAACTTCCCTTGCTCTCGGCATGTAAAATAGCCCTGATGCTTATGGAATCCTCTATAAAAATACGTGTTGACGTACCAATCAGATTATAATGGAAACAGATTAGCCCAACCTTGTTCGGTATTGGCTTATTTCTTAATCTGTTTTCCCCCTTTATGTCAGATTGGCATATACACCTGGTATGACTTAAATCGCCAAGGGCTTTATTCGGCCATACATTGTCTTCAACAACACAGTTTGAACACTGTTATAAGTATATTTCGGCGTCCCGAATATGGCATTATATGCATCGGCTCCAAATCTGTGATTACCACCTTACGTTCCGCGTGTTCGGCTAAGGTAGTAAAGGGAGAACTACTTCGATTGTGTTTCTGGTTCGTCCGGTCAAGCACCTCAGTAGAGAAAGCCGAAAACTGACTGTCATGATGTGGCGAGAGCTGGTCCGCAATTTGGTGACTTACTAAATCTCTAGCAATTTCTTCCATATTACACGAAGGACTGGCTATCTTCCAGACACATGCGTAAGGCACCCAAGTTCGGACAGCCGCACACGCACTAGGGGCTACCTTACAACCCCATTGTCAAGCTTCTATGGCTATGTGAGAGTGGTAAAGCCGCATAGTCCGATTGCCTAGTTCGCTGCACTGACACCTCCTTTACGGACCAAGACATTGGGTTAACGTGTGGTCATGTGCTATTCCGAACACCCCCGTAGTACCTACGTGGGGGATGAAGCCGACGACTGGCAAACTCTCAGGGATACAAACAGACGCACAGGAGGAAAAACACTTTAAGATAAATGCATAAAAATATATGACATAGCCTTGATTTATAATACATTGTTTGGGCAGCCCGGATATATCTACTCGAACATAATATCCTTTGAGCATTGACCCTCTATCAAACGGGCACCCTCAAGGACATCTTCGAAATAGCGCTCCAACTTGCTGTGGTCCTTGCCTCCAGGCGGACCCTCAACCGCCACGACGGCGGCCTTCATCTTCACCCAGTGCATCTTGACACGGGCAAAGGCCATTCGCGCACCTTCTATGCACGTCGAGCGCTTCACTACCTCTACTCGGGGCAAGGCGTTGCTAAGCCGCTTGACCTGGCCGAAGTAGCTGCTCAGAATGGGTCCGGCTGGCCATAGCCGGACTATGATATCCTTCATGGCCAAACCGGACATCATATGCAGCTCCGCCAGCAACATCATCTGGTTGTTCCGCAGCGCTGTTTGCTCCGGTGCCAAGTACTGCGACCAGAAGAGCTTCTCCGTCGTGTTCCCTTCTTGGGCCCGGAAATACTGGGTGGCGTTGGCAGCACTCCTCGGGAGATCCGCAAAGGCGTCTGGAGCACTCCATAGTCGATTCAGGAAAGCATATCTTCGACCGCTGAATATACTCTGTAAAAGAAAAGGCTTACCCGCCGCTATCTGTTCGGCTTGCTTGATCTCCTCGCGAGCCGCCTGGGCCTTGTTACTCTCCTCCAAGGACTCACACTTGTTGGCGGCCTCCTGGAGCGCTTGCTCCACTTCGGTCACCCTCACCTCATACTTGCGGCAGGCGACTTTTTCGGCCTCTACATCCGCAGCCGCTTTGTCTGCGGCCGCTTTGCTTGGCCTCGCCTTCTCCTTGGCTTCGGCAAGGGCACTCTTGAGGGCCTCGACCTCGGTCGCGTTGCCTACAATCATATACATAAACAACACATGAGCTTAAACCCTGAGTTCGCATTATAATATAGGCTTGTAAGGGGTCTTTTACAAAGCATACCTTGGGCCTCATCGAACCGCTTGTTAATACGGTCGATCTCATTGTCAGCCAGCTTCGGTTTACGCTGGAGTTCGGAAACTTCAGCGTCCTTGGCCGAAGCCGCCAAAAGTGAAGCTTGTTTATCAAAATAGATAAACGCGTTATCTCCGGCGATAATCGATCCTCTGTCCGGCTCCTTTTTCCAAAGAGCCGAACAGAGTCTCAGGGGCTACTATCTATATACAGGCATATTTTTCTAATACGAAAAGCGGCTAAAATATCAATTTCGGAGCCGTATGGGTCTCTGGAGTTGTATTCGGCGGGGGGTCGGACTGGTCCGGGCCCCCGTCGTCGGTTTTCATGGGGGTTGTGCCCCCCATGTTTTCGGTAGCCGAGGCATTACCCTCTAGCGCCGTTTCAGCGGCCTTCCGCACCTCTCCCTGGCCCGAAGAGGTCCTTTGGGAGAACACCTCAGTGTCATCTGTGGCATTTGGCGGAGAGGCTCGCGGAGGCGTTTCGCTCTCCATCATCTCCGGCGCCAACGAGTTCCCTGAAGACGACAATTGTTGGGGGAGATCACGGGCCGGACTGAAATACATAAGTAATATGTTGTCCTATGATTCGCAAAAGGCCAGATGTATGTATAGTATCTTTAAATACTTACGATTCGGCCGGGGGCTTCGGCCTGAGGTGTAACGCCCCGGATCCGATGCGCCAGGTGTCTCCCAGTTATTCGCTGTCTTTGCCATGTCATTTGCTTGCGTGTTGCATTTTGCCATGTCATCATCTGCATTTCATATCATGTCATCATGTGCTTTCCATTTGCATACGTGTTCGTCTCATGCATCCGAGCATTTTCCCCGTTGTCCGTTTTGTAATCCGGTACTCCTATGTTCCCCGGCGCCCCCTTTTGCCGCTTTTCGTGTGCGGGTGTTAAACGTACTCGGAAAGGGTCGGTATTTGCCGAGTGGCCTTGGTATAGCATCGACAGACCGCCTGTCAAATTTCATCGCTTTCGGAGTCTGTTTGATAGCCCAACCCTCATCCGTAGCGGCACCGTTGCCGGTTTATTCGTCGGACGTTTCGGTCTCCGTAACTGTCGCCGGGTCTCTCTTCCTCTCCTCTCCCACAGTCCAAGTCCAGCCCCTAGACCCAGCCTACCCCTCATCGCGTCCGGAACCGTTCGATTTCGATCGGAGAGCTCCGAAACCCCTCCTAACCCTAATCCTAACCCCCCTTTCCCTATATATACACCCCCATATGCCATTTTTGGCCTCCACCAACCTCCCCCTCGTTTTCTGCGCCTCCAGCCGCCTCCCTCCTCGAAATCCGGCGCCGGTCACCTCCCCGCCGCCAAGTGGCGCGCCCCCACTGGTCTCCACCGCCACAACCAGCGCCCCGGGCCAATCGGAGCCGGCCACGTCGCCTCCCCCGCGCCCCAGCCGCCAGGCCCGTGCCAGGCCCGCCCGGGCCCCGATCTGGGCTCCGAGGCCCGCAGCCAGCCCGAGCGCCCCGCTCCCTCCCCCGCCGCCGGCGAGCTTGGCTGCCGCCCCGCCAGGTCGCTGCCTCCCCGTCGCCGCCGCCCCTTCTCCCCTCTCTTCCTCTGGCTCTCTCCCTCACCCTCTCTGCCCCGCAGGGAACCACCACCGCCATCGCCCAAGGACCTCGCCGCCATGGGGTTCATCGCCGTCGGTCGCCTCCGCCCCGGATCCGGGCTGTCCCCGTCGCCTGCGACCGGATCCGGCCATCTCCGACGTCCGCCGCCTCCTCGCCGGCCTCCCAAGCTCCGCCGGAGCCCCCCCTGTTCCCGCGCCGTCGCCGTGCCATGGCCTCGGTCGGCCTCGTCGGGAAGGACGGCGCCCTCGCCGCCACGTGGGCCCCGCGGCCTCCCACGGCCCAGATCCGGCCTGCCTGGCCTCCTCTTCACCTGGGCCGAAGCCCACTGGGTGAGCTGCCTCTATTCCCCGCCCGAGCACGCTTTAGCTAAACATCGCCCGTCTGGTTTTTTTTCTGAAATCGGCGCAAGTCCCCGAATTTTGACAGTATGTGTGCTTGTTTGACCTAGTGTAACTTTCTGCTCGTAGATCCATTGTGCATGTATGATATATCGAATTGTTCGTCTCGTGATCCTCTACATTTTGTTATATTGCACCATGTTCATTTGAGTCCATCTTGATGCACAAATCATCGTTGCAAGAGTACTAGTTGCTGATATCTGCTGTCTGCTATCAGAACTTAGTGATTTGTCATTTTTGTATCATTTAATCTGTGCATCGTATGGGCATGAGCTCTACATGTGTTTTGTCGTATGCCATGCCATCTTTCCAAGGGTGTATGCCATGTATTCTTGTGATCTCTTTGGTGACTAGCACAAGCATGCAAAGTAGGCTCCGTAATGTTTCTGATTTCAGAGAGTGTTTTAAGTCCTTGTCTGCTGTTATTTTGTTGCTATGTAAACTTGATGCTACAGAGAGATCCATGCTTATTTTGGAGATGTTCAGTAAGGATGTTTTGTAGCTATTGTTGTAATTGATCCATTCCTGCCCTTGTTTGCAATTATGGAGTGCCATGGCATGACTCATTCTTGCTCTACTTTTGCTATAAAATATTTCTGGCAGATTCTTAACATGATATGCAATTTTGCCAAGCTTGTTGTAATTGATCCATACATGCTATGCTTTTGTTCTTGCCATGGATAGCTTCATAAACATTCCATCTTGTTGTAGGTATGCTTATTTTGTCATGAATTGCCTTGTGGTGAGTGCATCAAGCTCACAAAGATGCCTTCATATTATTGTTTCTGCCATGCTCTGTTTTCTGCTAAGTCTAGAACCTGATAACGAAACTTGCTATGTTTACTTGGTTGCCATCATATCCTCTGGTACTTTTTGGCTTATGGTCAGTAAGAGACTTTTTTCATATGCATTTAGTATAATACTGCCATGCCTTGTTTTGCCATGTTAAGTTCCTGTAGCATGTTGCTTGTTAGCTCTAAACATTGCAACCTGATGTTATTTCTGTCATGTCCAGTAATTTCACCAAGTCTGTGAACCTGTTATTATTTTGCAATCTTTCCATGTCTTTTTGAGCTTGTTCTAGTGATTTCTGGAGATAGCTCAGTGTTCATGTTTTGTTGTGCTTTACGTGTACATCATGCCCATGCCTTTTGTTTTCATTTTGAGTTGCTGTAGCTTATTGTTTGGATGCTTGCTAGGTGCCTAGTTGCTGTTTTGGACAGATTGTTGCTATATATCGTTTGGAGTGTATGTGTTGCACCGTTGCTCCGTTTTGAGCATGCTCTATATGAAACTTGCTTAGTTTTGTATGTAGTTCCATATTATCATGTTGCATCCTTGTTTTGAGGTGTTTGCTTGATGTTTGTATGCATTTTGCATCAATGCCATGTTTAACTTATTTTGCTCATATCTTCTAGGCCGTAGCTCCGAATCTAATGAACTTTATATGTAACTTGACTAGAATTTTGTGTGGATCATCATGGTGCTATTTAACTTGCTGTTTAACAACTTCAACTTAATGCTTATTCAGTTCTGGACCAATTTCGAAATATGCATATGAGGACTTACCGGAATTGTTATATGTTGTTTCCGGCCTCATTTAAACTTGCCTTGATGAGTTGTTCTTGTATGCATCATCTATTGCCATGAGTAGCTTCATGTAGCCTCGTCATGCATCATTCTTGGTTGAGCATCATGCTTTGTTCATGTGTGGGGTGTTTACCTTGTTGTGTGCTTCTTCTCGATAGTTCCCGTGTCGTTGCGATCGTGAGGATTCGTTCGTCTTCGTGGCTTCATCTTCTTCATGGATTCGTTCTTCTTCCTAGCGGGATTTCAGGCAAGATGACCATCACCTTTGACCTCATTACTATCATTGCTATGCTAGTTGCTTCGTTCTATCGCTTTGCTGCGCTACCTATCACTTGCTCCTCAAGCCTCCCAAATTGCCATGAACCTCTAACCTTGTCACCCTTCCTAGCAAACCGTTGTTTGGCTATATTACCGCTTTGCTCAGCCCCTCTTATAGCGTTGCTAGCTGCAGGTGAAGATGAAGATTGCTCCATGTTGGATTATGTTTATGTTGGGATATCACAATATCTCTTATATTATTAATGCATCTATATACTTGGTAAAGGGTGGAAGGCTCGGCCTTATGCCTGGTGTTTTGTTCCACTCTTGCCGCCCTAGTTACCGTCCTACCGGTGTTATGTTCCTTGATTTTGCGTCCCTTACACGGTTGGGTGATTTATGGGACCCCCTTGACAGTTCGTCTTGAATAAAACTCTTCCAGCAAGGCCCAACCTTGGTTTTACCATTTGCCCAGCCTATTTCTTTTCCCTAGGGAGTCGCTCTCTCGAGGGTCATCTTATTTTACCCCCCCCCCCCGGGCAAGTGCTCCTCGGAGTGTTGGTCCAAACTAGAGCCACTTGCAGCGCCACCTCGGGGAAACTTGAGGTCTGGTTTTAGTTGTACGTAGTGTTCATCCGGTGTTGCCCTGAGAACGAGATATGTGCAGCTCCTATCAGGATGTCGGCGCATCGGGCGGTCTTGATGGTTTTGTTTTACCATTGTCGAAATGTCTTGTAACCGGGATTCCGAGAATGATCGGGTCTTCCCGGGAGAAGGAATATCCTTCGTTGACCGTGAGAGCTTATGATGGGCTAAGTTGGGACACCCCTGCAGGGTTTTATCTTTCGAAAGCCGTGCCCGCGGTTATGTGGCAGATGGGATTTTGTTAATATCCGGTTGTAGAGAACATGACACTTGACCTTAATTAAAACGCATCAACCGCGTGTGTAGCCGTGATGGTCTCTTCTCGGCGGAGTCCGTGAAGCGAACACGGTTTCTGGGTTATGTTTGACGTAAGTAGGAGTTCAGGATCACTTCTTGATCATTGCTAGTTTCACGACCGTTCCGTTGCTTCTCTTCTCGCTCTTCTTTGCATAAGTTAGCCACCATACATGCTTAGTCGCTGCTGCAACCTCACCACCTTTTCCTTTCCTTTCCCATTAAGCTTTGCTAGTCTTGATACCCATGGTAATGGGATTGCTGAGTCCTCGTGGCTCACAGATTACTACAACACCAGTTGCAGGTACAGGTGTGCGATGATCATGACGCGAGAGCGATGTTTACTTGTTTGAAGTTCTTCTTATGCTTCTTCTTCGATCAGGGGATAGGTTCCAGGTCGGCAGCCTGGGCTAGCAGGGTGGATGTCGTTTGAGTTTCTGTTTATGTTTCATCCGTAGTCGAATGTTGAGCTTATGTATGATGTATTGATGTATTCTTGCGGCATTTGTATGCCTTGTATGTATCCCCATATATTATGTAATGTTGATGTAATGATATCCACCTTGCAAAAGCGTTTCAATATGCGGGTCTATCCTTGGTGGGACCTTCGAGTTCCTTTAGGATAGGGTCGCATATTGGGCGTGACATGAGGCGCCGCTCGGGGATGACTTCGGTGGCCGAATCCGAATCGTCCGAAAGGGAGATTTTTCCCTTCTTGTACGCCTCCGCCTCTAGGCTGCGGATGCTGCCCTTTTCTTCTTCCCCCCTTAAGGGGAGAATTGCTCTCCTCCTCTTCCTCTTCATATTCATCTCCCTCATGGGAGGAGAGAGCTTCGGTGTCTTCGGACGTAATGTCCGAAGTACCTTTATGGCGAAGGCCACTTCTGGCCTCATTGCCTTTCTTCTTGGCCTTCTTCTCCGACGCCTGGTACGGCGCCGGAACCAGCATCTTCGTTAGCAGAGGAATAGCTGGGTCTTCGGGCAGGGGAACCAGACATTTGATCCGCTCTGCCTTCTTTGTCCAGCCCTGAAGGAGAAGGGGAAGGCTTAGCATACTCCTCTAATCTACAAGTGGAGGTTATGTTTGGAAATCTGAAAACTTACTGGAGTGGCCGGGTGACCGCAGTCGATGCCAAGGTCTTCGGTCGTTCCTGGCCACGACTTCTGGGCCTTGAAAAGCAGCTTCCAGATTTCTTCGTGCGTTGTGCCAAAGAAGCGCTGCAGGGTCCGAGGGTCGGCCGGATTGAACTCCCACATATGGAGAGTACGGCGCTGGCAGGGGAGAATCTGGCGAAAAAGCATCACCTGGATCACATCGGCCGGACTGGTGTTCTTCTCTATCATACCCTTGACGTGCTTCTACAACGTCATCACCTCGTCGGACGATGCCCAGTCCAGGCCCTTTTTAACCCACGATGTGAGCCGCATTGGAGGTCCGGATTTGAACTCAGGAGTGGCGGCCCATGTGGTGTCACGAGGTTCCGTGATATAGAACCACTCCTGTTGCCATCCCTTCATGGTCTCCATGAAGGCCCCCTGGGGCCAAGTGACGTTGGGGAGCTTGCTCACCATGGCGCCGCCGCACTCCGCATGTTGGCCGTCAACCACTTTTGGCTTCGCGTTGAAGACCTTGAGCCATAATCCGAAGTGGGGGGATGCAGAGGAACGCCTCACACACGACTATGAACGCCGAGATGTGGAGGAAGGAATTTGGGGCTAGATCGTGAAAATCTATCCCGTAATAGAACATGAGCCCACGGACAAAATGGTGGAGAGGAAACCCTAGTCCACGAAGAAAGTGAGGGACGAACACTACCCTCTCATTAGGCTCTGGGGTGGGGATGATTTGCTTTTTGGCAAGGAGTCGGTGGGCGATGACCGCGGCCAAATACCCTGCTTCCCGGAGTTCCTTGACGTTCTCCTCCGTGACGGAGGAGGCCATCCACTTGCCCTGCGCACCAGATCCAGACATGGCTAGAGTGTTTGGGGGAGACGGAAAAGATCGGAGCTTGGGCGCTAGAGCTCGAGGGCGGATGGGCTGAGGAAGGAGAAGGCGTGGGGAGAAGAGATGGATTCTTATCCTCTTATAAAGGCAGTGAATATCAAGCGCCCCCACGAGCCTTAAAACTCGCCTATTCCCAAGGGGTCGTGCAAAACAGCACGGTTGGATTACCCAAACCCGTATTGATGAGAACCCCGCAATAAGGGGACACGATCTCTGCTTTGACAAGACGTGTCCGCGCCTTGAAATGCGAAGCGGGAGGCTAAAAAAGGTTCAAAATACTAATAAGGCCAGAACATAATGTCTCGCCGAAAAAGCTGTCAGTGGACATAGCCTATTTTGTTTAAGTATTTTGCCCTTGTGGTTCAGGGTTGTAACTATTATACAGAGCCGGATACAGTTCTTTTGTTCAACTGCTTTGGAGTATTCAGAGGAAGAACGGCGAAGACAATTTGCGCGCTGGACACATCGTCATTGAAGCCTGGTTCAGGGGCTACTGAGGGAGTCCTGGATTAGGGGGTTTTCGGGCGTCCGGGCTATGTGATATGGGTCGGACTGATGGGTTGTGAAGATACAAGATAGAAGGCCTTCCCCCGTATGCGGATGGGACTCTCCTTTGCGTGGATGGCAAGCTTGGCGTTTGGATGTGAAGATTCCTTCTCTGTAAACCGACTCTGTACAACCCTAGGACCCTCATGTGTCTATATAAACCGGAGGGTTTAGTCTGTGGAGGCAATCATAATCATACAGTCTAGACATCTAGGGTTTAGCTATTATGATCTCGAGGTAGATCAACTCTTGTAACCCCTATACTCATCAAAGTCAATCAAGCAGGAAGTAGGGTATTACCTCCATTAAGAGGGCCCGAACCTGGGTAAATATCGTGTCCCTTGTCTCCTGTTACCTTTGATCCTCAGACGCACAGTTCAGGACCCCCTACTCGAGATCGGCCGGTTTTGACACCGACAGAGAGAGACCTAGCTATGTATTGAGGGAGATCGATCGGCATCCATGCATATGTGTAGCATAGGAATAAGGTTGGGATAAAGACAAAGGTAGAGTGTCGGAGGGTTGCTCGTGGAGTTGCTTCTCACAAATGGTGGGAGAGGCCTGCTAGACAAATGGAGGGTACGAGTGCAATATCAATAACAGAGGGGATGTCTGCCTGTCTATGCACGTGCGTGTGAGAGACGTGTCGGGAGGTATGCAAGGATGATCAGGGGACGATATGGTTATGCTAAGCAGACATAACTACATAGGAAGATCAATCATTATGTGTCCGAGAAAGGGAGAGACATAACTAGTGAGGTAAGTCGATCGGTGCGTGGGGAAAAAGAATTATAGCCGACCTAGCTATATGTGAGGAGATCAGTACGTATACATGCATGCATGTGTTAGAAGCAAATAAGGTCCGGGGAGACGGACAGGGGGAGAGGGGTGCGTCTAGGAGGTGGTGTGAGAGGCCTACTATGTCGAGGGGGAGGAGTGCGCGAGTATGAGATCGATGAAAAGAGGGGCGGGAGTGTGCACCTGCGTGGAACCGTATTGGGTATAGGGGGCATGGACGGTGAGAAGAGAAGAGGGGAAGTGTGTGTTTGTGGTAGGCACACTTAGCTAGAGAGGTATATCAACCGGTGTGTGCCAAAAAGAAGGAGCCGGGTGCCTACACACACCGTGGGTGAACGACCTAAAGAGAAATAACGAATGTGCATGATGGAGGGGACGCTGAGGGAGGGTGAGCGGGTGGCGGGAGTGTGCATGCATGATAGAAAGTTAGTGCTAGCTAGCTACAAAGAGAAGAGGTTCGTGAGTGTGTAAAAAATGAACAGAGATCATAATTCATTATGAAAAAGTGGATTCGGATATTTGAAGAAGATATCATAATGTAGAACATTGATTATAATTTGGGATAATGTGTGGCTTCTGCAGCTCGGGGCTAAATATTTGTCATAATATAGGGGGGCACTATACTTTGTGTGATAAACACGGTGTACGTATGGAACATGGTTTAGATTATGAATATCTAGTTAGTACACCAAATGTACTATTATTTGGAATCAACATCAAGTGTATTCAAATATTTGAATTCGAGTTCATATAGTACACATAGTTCATATCTATCTCTACAGTAATCATGTGGTGTGTTGTTAAGGTAATACATGAATGATGGTTTAAGTTGGCAACAATCATGATTGTAGATTCTTATTCAAATAGAGAAATGAATTCAAATTTAGCTCGAATTGCAGCGGTAGTATAGACATTTGGAATGCACTAAAATGTTGGTATGGGTAGGTTACATGCATTATACAGCCAGCTAAAACTTAATTGGATATAACATGGATTCATAGCTTTGAATAGCATTTGTATAGTAAAATGGGACAAGACTCTCTCTTTGTGTGGTGTGAATAGTTTTATTTTTTTCATTTTTTTCATTAAGGGAAGTGCGAATTGATTTGGTACGTACAATATTACATGTTAGGCTTATCCCTAAAATTCAACCCGTGCCTTGTTATATCCCGAAAATTCAGATATCGTGCTCCCAAAACTCGTGCCTTCACAACCCGCGCCTTGCTATCTCGAAATTACAACGAGCGCGAAAACTCCCTCCAGCTGCCAAATCCCGACACGCGAAATCCCCCTTCTAACCCTGAGCCGAAAGGATTGCTAGTTCAAATCAGTGGGGGTACTTTTGTAACACACCCTACATTTAGGACAAGCGCGTCCCTAAGTCATGGTTCCCCCCTCCCATCGCCTCCTTTTCGCCATTCGAAATCCCAGGCCGTCATAACCTATCTGCTCTAGCCGTGAAACCCCACCCTCCTCCATCCACCACCTCACCGCTACCCAGCCGGAGCCTCCTCGCCGACGACGTCGTCCACCGCAACAGCTCGACGTCCCTCATCCACCTCCCCGGATGAGGATCCTTCGTCCATCTCGTCGTCCAGCCGGTTCAGCCGCCCCGTCCTCCACCTCCAAGGAGCTGCTCCAACGATCACCTCGTCTACCGCGGCTGCTCCATCCCCACAGCACCGCCTTCACCTGCTCCACCGGAACCGCAGCATCCTCACCGACTCCTCAGACGAAACCGAGGCCTACTTGGCGCCACCAAAGAGGTTGTACACTCACCGCATCGTACCTTCTCCTTAACTCGACCTCCCGGCGCCGATGGTGCTCCATCCCACACCCCCATGGCGCGGCTACCTCAAAGTCGGCGCCGTGGGCGACATCTCCACGGAGGCTCTCCACCAGTGCAAGGCCCCTTCGGCGGCGGCGGCCATACCAGTCGGATCTGCTGCTGCTGCTCTGGCTCTCGCTCGCTCACGCTGCTGCTGCTGCTTCGGCTCTCACTTGCTTGCGCTGCTGCTCTGCTCTCCCCCTTGCTCGTGCTGCTTCTCTGCTCTTGCTCTCGCTCGCGCTGCTGCTCTGCTCTCCCCCTTGCTCGTGCTGCTTCTCTGCTCTTGCTCTCGCTCGCGCTGCTGCTGCTGGTACACGGGCTGCTGCAGCTACACGAGTTGCTGCTCTGGCTCTAGTTCGAGCTGCTCCTCCAGGCACTGCTGCTCCGGCTGCTATCTGCTACTGTTTTCCTATGGCACTCTACTATTCAATTATTCAATTATTCAGGAATGGAGCAAAACATCCACCTAGACCTACTTTTAAAAATCATATGCATGAAAACAAGACCAAGTGCATTACTGGCAGAATAACATTCTAACTGTACACGCTTTCATATGGTTTCACTTTAATTTGGCCATGTTTCTTTCCATTCCTCTGCTCTTCCAATTCCTGTGAACCAAACACCCAAGTTGACAGAAATCATGTGTTTACAAATGCTCTGTTTCCCACGTGCACTCCTATCCTATTTCAGTGTTTCCTATCCCTGCATTTTTAGGATCCTGCAAGCCAAAGGAGCCCTTACAGAATTACTTCAGTTACAGGTAGGTGTCGAAGAAAACTTTATGTGGTTTGTCCTGCTCCTGCCGCAATGTCGTCCACCTCACCTGAGCTGCTCCATTGATAGAAGCATCCACCAAACCAGACATCACGACTCCTAACCGTCTTTCGCCGCCTAAGATCTCCTTCCCAGCCGCTGGCACCCACCGCAACTGCATCACCATCATCGACTCAGCAGATGAACCTGAGGAGTATGATACGTCTCCAACGTATCTATAATTTTTTATTGTTCCATGCTATTATCTTATCAATCTTGGATGTTTTATAATCATTTTATATATAAATTTTGGTACTAACCTATTGACATAGTGCCAAGTGCCAGTTGTTGTTTTCTGCATGTTTTTTACATCGTAGGAAATCAATATCAAACGGAGTCCAAACGCAGCAAAACTTTTTGGAGATGTTTTTTGGACCAGAAGACATCCAGTGGGCCGGAGAAGCACCTGGGGGGTGCTCCAAGGGGAGCACAACCCACCAGGGCGCGCCTGGGGGGCCAGCCGTGCCCAGGTGGGTTGTGCCCACCTCGGGTGCCCCTTGAACCGCCTCTTTGCTCTATAAATACCCCAATATTCCAGAAACCCTAGGGGAGTCAACGAAAATCAATTGCAGCCACCGCAGAGTCCAGAACCACCAGATCTAATCTAGACACCATCACGGAGGGGTTCACCACTTCCATTGGTGCCTCTCCGATGATGCGTGAGTAGTTCTTTGTAGACCTTCGGGTCCGTAGTTAGTAGCTAGGTGGTTCCTCTCTCTCGTTTGATTCTCAATACAATGGTCTCTTGGAGATCCATATGATGTAACTCTTTTTGCGGTGTGTTTGTTGGGATCAGATGAACTTTGAGTTTATGATCAGATCTATCTTTTTATATCCATGAAAGTTATTTGAGTTTCTTTGATCTCTTATATGCATGATTGCTTATAGCCTCGTATTTCTTCTCCGATATTTGGTTTTTTGCCAACTTGATCTATTTATCTTGCAATGGGAAGAGGTGCTTTGTAGTGGGTTCGATCTTACGGTGCTTGATCCCAGTGACAGAAGGGGAATCGACACGTATGTATCGTTGCTACTAAGGATAAAACGATGGGGTCTATTTCTACATAAATAGATCTTGTCTACATCATGTCATCGTTCTTATTGCAATACTCCGTTTCTCCATGAACTTAATACACTAGATGCATGCTGGATAGCGGTCAGTGTGTGGAGTAATAGTAGTAGATGCAGGCAGGAGTCGGTCTACTAATCTTGGACGTGATGCCTATATAATGATCATTGCCTGGATATCGTCATGATTATTTGAAGTTCTATTAATTGCCCAACAGTAATTTGTTTACCCACTGTTTGTTATTTCTCTCGAGAGAAGCCACTAGTGAAACCTACGGCCCCCGGATCTCTTTCTCATATTATTTGCCTTTGCGATCTATTTTATTTGCTTTTATTTTCAGATCTATTAAACCAAAATACAAAAATACCTTGCTGCAATTTATTCTTATTTATTTTATTTGGGTTCGATCTATCAATCTACTATAATTTATTCACGTCCGTTTGCCAATTTCTGGCGCCGCTACCCGAAAGGGATTGACAACCCCTTTTACACGTCGCGTTGCGAGTATTTGTTATTTGTGTGCAGGTGTTGTTTACGTTGTGTTGCTTGGTTCTCCTACTGGTTCGATAACCTTGGTCTCATAACTGAGGGAAATACCTACCGCCGCTATGCTGCATCATCCCTTCATCTTTGGGAAAATACCGACGTAGCTTCAAGCCGCATCAGAGTACACTGGTCCACAAGAGAGGTCGCACTCTTTTGTTTCTGCTTATGTTATGCATTGCTTAATATTACCTGCTACTTTATCGTCATGTTCACCTCGTAGACTCCAAGTCAGGTCCAAATTAATGTTCAAACCTGAGTTTTAAAATTACTTGTGCGGCACATATCGAGGCAGCTATGAATAGTATCTTTGTCTATTATCTGGTTCACCTATGGTATGCCTATGTCGTTCATCTTGGGTGGGAAACAAATAGTAAAGCAATCATCATCTTTCTTTTTACTAAATTAAAGCTATCATCAGCCTGCTATCATTATTTTTGGATCCATCCACTGGTTGTTACCATCACTCTAGATTTCTGCATGCTCTCCTTACATAATCTAACTATATTTTTTTCGTATGCATGTCAGATATTGTACACAGTCATGCTGAACATGTAGAGAAAAAGAGAAGAGTTTTGCGTGGCAATACAATGTCATGCGGACATCGCTCCATGGTGGGTTCAATGGCAAACCCTCCCCCTTCTCTCCAGATTGTAATCCAGAGGAAGATATCTGTTTTGAGGTGGATTCAGACACAGCTGACCACTCATATTTACCCCCAAGGTGTTTGCTCTAATTTGGCATGATGATGTTGGTCATATCATGCATATGTTGCCTTGCAATGCCTACTTTCGACATCATATATGTCATCTACTTAGTTTAGAAATGTTCTGTAATGCCACATGTTTAGTTTCTATTTCATATATGGAGTTATGCAGTCTCATCTCTTTTAGCCAGCCATAATATATGTGAAATATGCAATGCCATCCTGTTTAACCAGGCATCATATATTTGAATGATATCTTGCCCATCCTTTTCTTCATTACATTTCCGTTTGTCGACAATGTTTGTACATTAAACTACTCTTCCTGTGAATCAGCCATTTGAGTGGGTAATGGAAAAATCTGGAGTGAAAACAAGGTCTTCAGAGCAGACAGTGCTACCTGTCGAAGCAGATCTCTTGTTGGGTCCCGATAGCTCCTCAGAGATGGATTCAGAGACAGATGACCAGTCCTATTCCCCCACCGAGGTGTATGCTCTAACTTGGCATGGTTATACTGCTCATATCATGCATATGGTGTCTTCAATTGCATAGTTTAGACATCATTTACACAATATTCAACACCATGTTCTTAGTTCAGACATCATATATGCGAATGCCCTCTACTTAGCATATAAATCACATATGTGAATTAAACCATGTGTTCCTGATTACTTAGATAACATGTATTTAAATTATGTCATGCAAACCTGTTTACTGAAGACGTCATAAAATTATCTCATGACATCCTGTTTAGTTAGTCATCATATATTTGAATTATGTCATGCTATGCTATCCAATTTAGATAGACATCATATATGTGAAATTATGTCATGCTATCCTTTTTAGTTAAACAATATACATGTCAACTATTTCATGCCCTCTTTTTTCCACATTATCTATTGCATTTGTCTCTCATACAATGTCTGTACATTCAACTATGTTTCCTGTTTATCAGACATTTGAATTGGAGCGGGTGATGGCAGTATCTAGCGGAGTAAAAACACGGTCTTCAAATAAAACAGTGCTACCTCTTGGTGGAGATAGCACCCCGGTTGTACATGCACGAGAATCAGCCCTACCACACATACCCTAGACTCTCGCAGATTGTACCCCTGCTACGATGGACAGAGAACCAGCTTCACCCAATCTAACCCCAACCCCGGCAGATAGTAACCCAGTTCCTGTTGAGACAGCACCATCTCCACCACAGAGCTCCCAAACAAGAGCAGTTAGTAAGGCAGCTCCAGTGCCCAAAGCGCCAGTACTACCTCGGGGAACCCCAACTCCACTAGTTAGTACACCTATTCCTGTGGAGGAAGCACAACTAGCCATTCATAGTTTAGCATCTACCGCATTTGATGTTGTTAAATCCTATGTGCTTATCTTCCCATCATGGAAATATTATACTGAAGATGAAGGAAAATGCCAGTTGCAGGTGTTTGTCCAAGAGTTATGTGTAAGTAATGTTATTCATGGCAATTACTTTGCTTTGTCCCATACATTCTACCTCCATGATGGTTATAATACAACAAATTTTCCCATTTTCTCTATAGAGAAGGACCGATTTGGAAACTCAGGATGAGGTAACATGTGCTAATACCTCTACTATCTTCAAGAATGCTTGGTGGCAGTATCGGAATTACCTGTACTTCACTGGCAAAGAAACTCATCAAATTCCCTTACGTTCTCCTGAGACACATTTACTGGACGATGATTGGGAACGCCTTGTTCTGTACTGGTCCTGAACCAAGAATGTGGTAAGGTCTATGAGCTCTTTTTTTATTTTTAAGTACTATATTCTTCCGTCTTACTGTACTCTGTTCATGTAGAACAAGTGCTTAAACCTGAAGAACAACTGTTCTCATTTAAAATTCCATTGCTATCGTGCATACTGCTTTGCTCTTGTATCACTGTATTTACTCATACAAACTTATTTTTAAATTGAAGGATCCAATCGAAACTCCAATGGCACAACAGGTATGTTTACGCATGTTTCTTTAACATGTTTGCTCTTATAAATAGCTCTCTTGGTATCAATTTCAATTGTGTATACAGTTGACTTCTCATATCATGCACATTACTAGCATCACAACAGAGCAAATAGTGTTGTTGTACATGTAGACCTGTGGTACCCATCTGAAATCTTATTGTGTCGTGTAGTTTCCCACGATTTGTCTTCTTTCAGTGTTGCTTTGTCTTGAACCGGTATGATTTGAACCGTGTCTCTATTTTGATTTGATAAGACAATGCAGTGACCATAGGACATAGATATATGTTTGTTTGATGCTTTTATTATGTACTACTTGGCAATAGAAGACTTGGTAGTTTAATCCTGTCCACCTTACTAATGAACTAGTTCACCAAAATGAGTTTCATATACTAGTACATGCTAAACATGTTATGTGTCTGCTTGTTTCTTCTTTTAGAATGTTGACAGAATATTGGGGAAGAGTGCCTTATTAAGCAATGGTAAAGGAAGTAATGCAGATAAGGTTCAGGATAGTGATACATCCTTGTTGGTCTCCAACAAAGCTGATAAAACAGCTAAGGAAGACTATCTTAAAGATAGTGAGACAACCCCAAAGTCCTGTCTTGGTTTAGTGTTCGAGTTACTGGCCACTAATGCTAGCACAAGCTATTCAAACTCACTGTCTGAATCAGTTTGGTTTCTTGAGTCTCAAGTACAAGCTGAAAGACATGGATCAGCTGTGCTGCGACAAGAAGCTAAAGGACTACGGAAGTCCCTGGAGCATTCAGATGCATACTTTCTGGTGCACTAGCAAGCATTGGAGGATTTTAGCGCCAAACAGGACAAAGCTAATAAGATTGCTAAGCTTATTGCCAGCATGGTGGATACCCAAGATAATGTTTCTTGATCTCTTCTGAAGTTGTTTCAGTTATGGACTTGTTTTGTTGTCGTGTTTATTTGCACTGGTGGCCAATTTAGACGGTCAGTGTATGTAATATGCTGCTTTGTTCCCTATATTTGCACTGGTGGCGAATTTTGATGCCCAGTGGATGTAATATGTGTAATAGCCATAATAGCCTAGTGTTAGTTGCTTGCTTATTTATTTCCTTATTGTCTTGTTTAGTTGTTTGCTTGTAGTCACTGCAGTTCTTTTTCCGTGTTATCTAGTGGCCACAATAACCTATTTTTATAACTAGGCCACAATACATGGCAACACATGGACTGTTGTAACCATGGTCCTGCTACCTATTGTAGTGACCATGGCCCTCCACGGGCTGCAGGATCCATGGGCCTTCTACGGGCCGTCTCATCTATGGGCCTTCTA
Organism: Triticum aestivum; assembly: GCF_018294505.1. NCBI lineage: Eukaryota > Viridiplantae > Streptophyta > Magnoliopsida > Poales > Poaceae > Triticum > Triticum aestivum. The sequence continues at coordinate 315,245,453 of NC_057805.1, forward strand.
CGGGTCGTATAATCGTTTCGCCAAACATGGGTCATACTATTCGTGGACCATTAACGGTCTACAAAATGGGCCGTAAACGGGCTAGAGTGGAAATCGTTTGTTTTATGGCCCAACCATAACGGGCTGTTAATAGGCCGTATTTGATGACACTATGAAAACTGCCCAACGGGTTAACGGGCCATAAACAGGCCGATTGTAACCATGGGTTGAATTTGGCCCACAAGCGGAACAAGCCAGTAAGGGACCGTAAGTAATCGAATTCTGGAAATGAGCCCAAGAATAAATGGGCCCTTAGAAGACTGAAAGTTAACACGGGCTGGAAACGGCCGACGGAATAATGGGTCGTTAATGGGTATAAAGCGATACACTGTTCATTACGGGCCAGTTTCACCACGGGTCGTTAATGGGCCAAGAGTTACAAAGGGCCTCATGTGGGCCGAAAGATGTCATGGGCAATACATGGGCCGGAAGTTACAATGGGTTGGAATCATATTGGATGGCCCAGATGACGCTACTGGGCCTAATTCGGATAGGCCGTAACGGGTCGTGACCTAGCGGGTTGTAAATGGGCTATATGCGAACAGGCCGTTAACAGGCTTTTCGTGGGCCAGCCCGCTACCTTTTGATCCAAACCGGAACTCGATAGCTTAACGGCGACCTGTTATGGTGGATGCCACGTGTCGGTTACCCTTGACGAAAGCAATTCTATGACGCGTGATTTATCGTCATGGAAGTGGACACTTCCGTGATGATAATTTTGGTAATGTCATGGAACACTTCTACGACAGCACAGGTATGACTACCTAGATTCTGTCATAAAATCGTCATGGATGTACATGCATGACAAAAAACGTGACCTACTGTGACAAACACGTATCATCATGGTAGTGTGTTTTTTTGTAGTGAAAGCATCCATGATTCTACTCGAGTACCCATAGGGATAGTAAATATGACTTGAGTCGAGCCAACAATTACATCATCGCGTCTATCGATTTTAAAATATCTCCTTTCCTCTCAATGAGAGTGGAAACATTTTACTTCTGTGAGTATAGAGTTCATGGTGCATATGTCCACAATGCACATATTATCTTTCATCAGATTGACTCCTGTAGAAATATATATATAGACATAATGATTCTCAATATGAAAATCTCTATCACATATATAGAATACATACAAATGTATTTGCACCAAAGTGTTGATACAATATATTGTGATATACAATATATGATGACAACAATACTTATTTTCTTATTACAACATCAGAAATGGACATAAATTATATTGACCACTCAGGAGATTGAGAGACTAGACAAAGTCTTCAAACATATTAGTTGAGTCATATTCAACCATCATGTTCCCCATGCCCAAAGGGTCCCGTGACAGCTGGATAGTCATGTTGTCGCTAGGTCATGAAAAAACACCACAAAGACAATTGACTTCCTTGTTGTTGTCGAGTTGGAGGTTGAAGTGAGATTCAAAACTTTGCCCTTGAGATTCTTTGCGTCCCAGGAATTGCTGATACAGAATATCCAGATGCTGAGATCTGGATCAATATAATGTTGTATGACTTATAAGGCAACATATTTTTCTGTTAGCGGTGTGACTCCAACGTAGGTGAATCTGACAGGTCTTGGATTGCACACATTATCCCACGAGACAAGAGCGTCCCATGATGTCCATGGCCTAGGTAAGGCAGTGGTGGCCATTGAGGGCCAATGCCTCAAATTCTCTAGCCATCGGTTATCAGAGATAATTAATTTATGGTTAGTAAATTAAAGACCATCATGGTTAGTGTTGTAATGAATTTTGAAAAACTAATGAATATTTCAAAAAGTTACCTTGAAACCACTAGTGTGAACTTCAAATTGTTAAGCATGACACCTTGTAGATACTCCCAAAAATAAATTTCAGAGTCCATCTCTAAGCACTAGACGAGTATAATCTGATGAAATCAGTAGATACTCGTATTTCTCGTATCGTATGTCATAACTTAATAAAATGTATGGGAGAGCACATTTTTGAGTAATCATAATGTCAAATATGACAAAATATAGGCTTAAATAGTAGTGGTGATAATTTGCAAAGCAGTAGATCTACACATTACCTTGTGATCCCAATACATCTATTCGAAGATATCACTTTGAATTATGCGTCCATATTTGCAAAAAATTGAAATTTTCAATTGCAAATAGACATAATTAATCTCGACATGTGGCAAACATGGAAATATATTACATCATAGATAGATTCTGGAATACTTATGGTACTCAACAGAAAAATATTACTAATGTAATGAATAATAATGATGTTGCAAACTTGATCCTCAAGTGAAAAACTTGAATTGTATAGATCTCAAATTAAATTAGATCTTGTATCAAATTGCAAGATAATTCAGTGAAGTGAATTAATATTTTGTGAGATAAAATTGATGTGTGAGAAAACTTAATTTCAATCGCAATGCGAAACATGTTATAGGAATTGCTAGAGAGCAAATATGTTGAACATGTCCCATTTTCACAGAGTATATCTGAAATCATCATTTACATATTGTAAATGTGATATGGAGAGATCAAACTCCAATGTAAATTTCTAGTACAGCGGGTGGCCTGATGTGGTAGTCAACGGAAATACATAGGCACTTGTGCGGGATTAGTGCATAACCGGAGGACTACAATGAAAAACCTTCAAAAGAGATAAGAAGAGATCACTGTGCTCTGGAGTAAAATGCATCGGAAGTCACTGTTTTTGCGCCGTGTGCTCACTTCGGCCACCGTACTCAGGGATACATGCAATACGGTCACTATATACGACAAGACGTGATTATACGGTCACTGTAGCGCGTATTGAGCTCGTACACCGCCCCGCTTGACCAGTCCACATGTTCCACATCATATGGCGTACTTTGCATGGGGGGTGTGCAAAAACGCCAGGTCTTTTATCCCCACCCCGCTCTCTGTTCCCCTCCCCTTCTCCACCCCACTCTCCAAATCCCTAGTTCCCTTGCTCTCTTTCCCCCTCCCCTTCTCCAGCCTCCACTGCCGCGTTAGTTACCCCACCGCCGCCGCCATCACCATGTCCGTGAGCTCAGCGAGGTCATCTCTCGGCGGCCTGGTTGTGGCGGTCCCTCTCATCCGATGCCCTCATTGCTGCACGTGTGTGAAGTTCTACCTGTCGAACACAGACAAGCATGAGGGTTGGGTGTTCTACAAGTGCATCAATGTAAGATCTTCATCTTCATCTTTTCTTCATCAAGTGTTTTTGTTGGATCTGTTGGTGTGCTTAAGTTTTTCCTCTTTTGTGGTGTATTTTGTGTACATAGGGTCCTTGTGGGTTCTGGCACTGAGAGTTGGAGTACATTGTGTATCTTGTTAACAATCATTCCCTCAATGGGAATGAAGCAGTGGATGCAATTGGCGCTGCAGGGGATAGGAGGGAACATCTCATTCGAGAAAGGGAAGAAAGGGCTAGGCTTGCAGGCATTGGAGCTGGGATAGATGACAGGAGGCCTTCATGCAGTCCCCTGACCAAGTTGCAGGCAGATGCTCTTTTAGGTTTAGGTAGAGAGATGCTTCTGGTTTTGAAGGCAATGATGGGATCAGTCATAGTGTTGTGTGTTATGTTTGGTATCTCCCTTCTAAAGAAATGATATCAACTCAGCTTGGTCAGGATGTAATGTTTGTTTGTTTAGGTTAAGACTAATATAGTTGTTATGCAGGTTGCAAAACTCTTCTGGTCAGGATGTAATGGTTGGTCAGTATGTAATGCTTGGTCAGGATGTAAACCTCTTTTGGGGATGATGTAATGGCTTTGAAAGGAAGCTGGTAATGATATGTGACTTGTTAAGCTAAATGTTAACCATTCTCTTAACTGATGGTTGTTCATTTACTAGTTAACTAATGGTTGTTCATATGCTAGTTAAGATTCAGTTTTGTTGGCTAAAATTGTTGTTGCATCCAGCATTGATGTTGTTGATTTCATGTTGTGCTTCATGACCATGCACTGGTGACCAAGAAAGATGTAAAAGTGTGGCTGAAACAAGCTCAGTGAATAATAGGTTGATAGAAGTGGTGGTGACCAACAAATAAGAATTCTTTTAGTAGCAAACAAACTCATTGCAAAATATTTTGATACTAGTTGAAAGAAGCTCAGTGCATAATGGTTCTAGTCATTGAAGGGTAATTCATGATCAACAATTGATCCAAACTCAAAAACTAGCATCGGTATGGATCAATTGTTACATAACCCAACATTGCAAGTTTGAGAGTCTTACATAAAGATAGAACTACATCCTGAGTGAACAAAAGACACCATATCATTCTAACACAGCCAAGCATTGGTATGTTCACCTAAATACATCAAACATAGATTTTATCTTGGCTTTGTTAGGCAGCACTTGGTCTTCCTGAACCTTTCTCTTACCAGCAGCAACAATTTTCCTTCTCACATCCTCCTTCTTTGCAGCTTCTCTTTCTGCAGTAGCAGCTTGTCTATCTGCCTCTCTCTATGCAGCAGCAGCAGCAGCTTGTCCATCAGCCTCTCTCTGTGCAGTAGTAGCCTGCCTCTCTACAAGTTTCTTTGCAGCTGTTGCTTCTCTCTCAGCCTTCTTTTTAGCTTCCTGTTTTGCTTTGTTCTCAGCTGATAAGGCCTTTATTGTCTCTGCAATTATCTTCTTTGTCTCTTGTGTTGCCTTCTTATTTAGTTCAGCTTCTTCTCTCCTCCTCTCCCTGTCTTGAGTTGCTGCCTGCCTCTTCCTTCCTGCAATTGCTGCCTTCTTCTCAGCTTGCTCATGCCTTTTCCTGGCAATATCTTCTACTTTCTTCTATTTTTCTTCTCTCCTTGCTGCAAGTAGAGCTTGGTTTTTCTCCTCCACTTCTTTGTCTCTCTGCTTCTTCAATGCTAGCAACTTCTTAGCTAATTCTCCTTGTTGAATGGTGGTTGTGCTAGAGCTTGGCTGTGATTGGTTCATCAAAACTTGTACATCTGAGATGAATGTGGACTCTAGAACAGGCCTTGCTTGAGTCACTCTTTGAACTGTCCTCTGCATGAAGTTAAAAAAACAACATTGGAGACTAGTGAATGAATGAATGCAATATCAATGAATGCCACTGGGCACTAGTGAGCCTTACCTGCTGCATGAAGAGATCCACCATAAGATCTTCAATAACTGCATTGCTTTCTGTAGAGTTCCCATCCTGTTAATACAAAAGTAAGATATCCAAGTTAGCTTGTTTTGACAACTGACATTCTCACAAGAAATACATAAGAGTAACCAGGAAATAAAAGTAAGACGTGGTTATTTGGTTGTTGAGTTGGATTTGCTTGTTGACTTGGAATTCCTTCTTGAGTGGGATTTGCTTCTTGAGTTGCATTTGCTTCTTGAGTTGGATTTGCTTGTTGACTACTCTCCCCATGATTTGCTTGCACACTTCCAGCAACTTGCATGTGTGGAGGAGGCAGTCTTGCCTTCAAGTGTGGGCAACCCTTCTTGTTGTGACCTGCCTCACCACAATACTTGCAATGGATGATCACACCATGCCTAGACAACTTCTTTTCACCAGTGCTGCAAACCACTTCTCCTGGAGCTTTCCTTCTACTTGTGCATGGTATGCCTACTTGTTTTTCATAAAGTGGGAGCTCAAGTGGGGGGCCATTCCTCTTCTCCCACTCTGTCCTGTCTTTGCAACGGTATATGATGTTGTTGTAGGCTTTCTTGAACATCTCCATAGTGTAACAGCCATTTACTAGTTGTAAAGGATCAACTCTTTCATGTCTTGCACAAGCTATGGCATGTACACAGGGGACCCCACTCTTCTCCCATCTCTTGCAGTTGCGTTCACTGTTATGCCAGTCCACAATGTTGTATGTTCCTCTGTCTCCAACCTGAAACACTCCATCTCCTACCCCATGCACATAGCATGTACTTGCCCACTCTATCATCTTCTCCACCTGTTTCTTGATCTTGGGGCAGATGTGCCCTGTCATCTTCTCAACCTCTTGCAGTTTGGTATAGTGCCTTGTCATCAATTGACCTTTGATCCTTTCTAACATGGATAACATAGGAAGCTCCCTTGCCTCTATGATATATCTATGGAGAAGTAAGAAGTTCACATTAGTTAAATATTCACATGAGTAAGAAATTCACTTAAGTATGATATTCACATGAGTAAGAAGTTCCCATACTTGTAGAAGACCTCACAGATGTTATTCAGTAGGATATCACACTTTGGTAAATCACTTTGAAAAGTTCTGACCCATGTGTCTGGCTCCAGTTCATGCAACCATTTGTATGCATCCATACTCAACTCCTTCATCTCATTCATATATTGCTCATATTTAGTTGATGTGTTGCTTCTAGCAATCTTCCACAACTGATTCTTTAGTGCATCACCTTTGTGTAGCTGCTGAAAGTTCTACCACATGTGTCTCACACAGAATCTATGTTCTGATTTTGGGAACACCTCATCCACAAAATTGATTAGTCCCTGTAATGGTTAAACAGAAGCAATCAGAGAAAAAGTGCCACAAAGAGGACATCAGACAAAAAGTCACAGAGAAACAAATATTGTACCTTCTGTTTGTCACTCATAATTGACCATGTGAAGGAAATAAGCCCTAGAGGAAATAATAAAGTTGTTATTTATATTTCCTTATATCATGATAAATGTTTATTACTCATGCTAGAATTGTATTAAACGGAAACTTAGTACATGTGTGAATACATAGACAAATAGAGTGTCCCTAGTATGCCTCTACTTGACTAGCTCGTTAATCAAAGATGGTTAAGTTTCCTAACCATAGACATATGTTGTCATTTGATGAACGGGATCACATCATTAGAGAATGATGTGATGGACAAGACCCATCTGTTAGCTTAGCATTATGATCGTTTAGTTTTATTGCTATTGCTTTCTTCATGACTTATACATATTCCTCTGACTATAAGATTGTGCAACTCCCGAATACCGGAGGAACACCTTGTGCGCTATCAAATGTCACAATGTAACTGGGTGATTATAAAGATGCTCTACATGTGTCTCCGAAGGTGTTTGTTCAGTTGGCATAGATCAAGATTAGGATTTGTCACTCCATGTATCGGAGAGGTATCTATGGGCCCTCTCGGTAATGCACATCACTATAAGCCTTGCAAGCAATGTGACTAATGAGTTAGTTGCAGGATGATGCATTACGGAACGAGTAAAGATACTTGCTGGTAACAAGATTGAACCACGTATGATGATACCGATGATCGAATCTCGGGCAAGTAACATACCGATGACAAAGGGAATAACGTATGTTGTTATGTGGTTTGACCGATAAAGATCTTTGTAGAATATGTAGGAACCAATATGAGCATCCAAGTTCCGCTATTGGTTATTGACCGGAGATGTGTCTCAGTCATGTCTACATAGTTCTCGAACCCGTAGGGTCCGCACGCTTAACGTTCAATGACGATTTGTATTATGAGTTATGTGTTTTGGTGACCGAAGTTTGTTTGGAGTCCCGGATGAGATCACAGACAAGACAAGGAGTCTCGAAATGGTCGAGAGGTAAAGATTGATATATTGGGAGGTTATATACGGACACCAGAATGGTTCCGATAAGGTTCGGGGATTTATCGGAGTAACGGGAGGATGCCACAACCCCCCGGGAAAGGTAATGGGCATATTGGGCCATAGTGGAGAGAGGGAGGCTGCCACAGGAGGTGGCGCCTCCCCCACAAGCCCAAACCGAATTGGACAAGGGGTGGGGGTGCGGCCCCCCTTTCCTTCTCCCTCTCCCCCCCTTTCCCCTTTCCTCTCTCCATTGGAAGGAAGGGGCCGAATCCTACTTGGACTGGGAGTCCAAGTAGGACTCCCCCCTTGGCGCGCCGCCCCTTGGGCCGGCCTCCTCCTCCCCCCTCCTTTATATACGTGGGCAGGGGGGCACCCCAAAGACACAACAGTTGTTTCTCAGCCGTGTGCGGTGCCCCCCTCCATGGTTTACTCCTCCGTTCATAGCGTCGTAGTGCTTAGGCGAAGCCCTGCGAGGATCACATCACCAACACCGTCGCCACACCGTCGTGCTGACAGAACTCTCCCTCGACCCTCTACTGGATCAAGAGTTCAAGGGACGTCATCGAGCTAAACGTGTGCTGAACACGGAGGTGTCGTACGTTCGGTACTTGGATCGGTTGGATCGTGAAGATGCTCAACTACACCAACCGCATTAACATAACGCTTCCGCTTTCAGTCTACGAGGGTACGTGGATACACTCTCCCCATCTCATTGCTATGCATCTCCTAGATAGATCTTGCGTGATCGTAGGAAAATTTTTGAAATTGCATGCTACGTTCCCCAACAGTCGCATCCGAGCCAGGTCTATGCGTAGATGATATGCACGAGTAGAACACAAAGAGTTGTGGGCGATAATAGTCATACTGCTTACCACCAACATCTTACTTTGATTCGGCGGTATTGTTGGATGAAGCGGCCCGGACCGACATTACATGGCCGCGTTCATGAGACTGGTTTTACCGACGTGCTTCGCGCACAGGTGACTAGCGGGTGTCTGTTTCTTCAACTTTAGTTGAATCGAGTTTGACTATGGCCGGTCCTTGTTGAAGGTTAAAACAACACACTTGACGAAAAATCGTTGTGGTTTTGATGCGTAGGTAAGAACGGTTCTTGCTAGAAGCCCGTAGCAGCCACGTAACACTTGCAACAACAAAGTAGAGGACGTCTAACTTGTTTTTGCAGGGCATGTTCTGATGTGATATGGTTAAGACGTGATGAGATATAAATTGTTGTATGAGATGATCATGTTTTGTAAAAGTTATCGGCAACTGGCAGGAGCCTTATGGTTGTCGCTTTATTGTATGAAATGCAATCGCCATGTAATTGCTTTACTTTATCACTAAGCGGTAGCGATAGTCGTAGAAGCAATAGTTGGCGAGACGACAACGACGCTACGATGGAGATCAAGGTGTCAAGCCGGTGACGATGGAGATCATGACGGTGCTTTGGAGATGGAGATCAAAGGCACAAGATGATGATGGCCATATCATGTCACATATTTTGATTGCATGTGATGTTTATCCTTTATGCATCTTATTTTGCTTAGTACGGCGGTAGCATTATAAGATGATCCCTCACTAAATTTCAAGGTATAAGTGTTCTCCCTGAGTATGCACCGTTGCTACAGTTCGTCGTGCCGAGACACCACGTGATGATCGGGTGTGATAAGCTCTACGTTCACATACAACGGGTGCAAGCCAGTTTTGCACGTGCAGAATACTCGGGTTAAACTTGACAAGCCTAGCATATGCAGATATGGCCTCGGAACACTGAGACCGAAAGGTCGAACGTAAATCATATAGTAGATATGATCAACATACTGATGTTCACCATTGAAAACTACTCCATCTCACGTGATGATCGGACATGGTTTAGTTGATATGGATCATGTGATCATTTAGATGACTACAGGGATGTCTATCTAAGTGGGAGTTCTTAAGTAATATGATTAATTGAACTTTAATTTATCATGAACTTAGTACATGATAGTTTTTTGCATATCTATGTTGTTGTAGATCAATGGCCCGTGCTACCGTTCCCTTGAATTTTAATGCGTTCCTAGAGAAAGCTAAGTTCAAAGACGATGGTAGCAACTACACGGACTGGGTCCGTAACTTGAGGATTATCCTCATTGCTGCACAGAAGAATTATGTCCTGGAAGCACCGCTAGGTGCAAGACCCGCTGCAGGAGCAACTCCGGACGTTATGAATGTCTGGCAGAGCAAAGATGATGACTACTCGATAGTTCAATGTGCCATGCTTTACGGCTTAGAATCGGGACTTCAAAGAGGTTTTGAACGTCATGGAGCATATGAGATGTTCCAGGAGTTGAAGTTAATATTTCAAGCAAATGCCCGAGTTGAGAGACATGAAGTCTCCAACAAGTTCTATAGCTGCAAGATGGCGGAGAATAGTTCTGTCAGTGAACATATACTCAAAATGTCTGGGTATCATAACCACTTGACTCAGCTAGGAGTTAATCTTCCTGATGATAGTGTCATTGACAGAGTTCTTCAATCACTGCCACCAAGCTATAAAGGCTTCATGATGAACTATAATATGCAACGGATGGAAAAGACAATTCCTGAGCTCTTCGCGATGCTAAAAGTTGCGGAGGTAGAAATCAAGAAGGAGCATCAAGTGTTGATGGTTAACAAGACAACTAGTTTCAAGAAAAAGGTCAAAGGAAAGAAGGGGAACTTCAAGAAGAACAACAAGCAAGTTGCTGCTCAAGGGAAGAAGCCCAAGTCTGGACCTAAGCCTGAGACAGAGTGCTTCTACTGCAAAGGGACTGGTCACTGGAAGCGGAACTGCCCTGAAGTATTTGGCAGATAAGAAGGATGGCAAAGTGAAAGGTATATTTGATATACATGTTATTGATGTGTACCTTACTAGTGCTCATAGTAGCGCATGGGTATTTGATACTGGTTCTGTTGCTCACATTTGCAACTTGAAACAGGGGCTATGGATTAAACGAAGATTGGCTAAGGACGAGGTGACGATGCGCGTGGGAAATGGTTCCAAAGTCGATGTGATCATCGTCGGCACGCTACCTCTACATCTACCGTCGGGATTAGTTTTAGACCTAAATAATTGTTATTTGGTGCCAGCGTTGAGCATGAACATTATATCTGGATCTTGTTTAGTACCGGACGGTTATACATTTAAATCAGAGAATAATGGTTGTTCTATTTATATGAGTAATATCTTTTATGGGCATGCACTGATGAGTGGTCTATTTTTGTTGAATCTCGATTGTAGTGATACACATATTCATAATATAGAAGCCAAAAGATGCAAAGTTAATAATGATAGTGCAACTTATTTGTGGCACTGTCGTTTAGGTCATATTGGTGTAAAGCGCATGAAGAAACTCCATGCTGATGGGCTTTTGGAATCACTTGATTATGAATCACCTGATGCTTGCGAACCATGCCTCATGGGCAAGATGACTAAGACTTCGTTCTCTGAAACTATGGAGCGAGCAACTGACTTATTAGAAATAATACATACTGATGTATGCGGTCCGATGAGTGTTGAGGCTCGCGGCGGGTACCATTATTTTCTGACCTTCATAGATGATTTGAGCAGATATGGGTATATCTACTTAATGAAACATAAGGCTGAAACATTTGAAGAGTTCAAAGAATTTCATAGTGAAGTGGAAAATCATCGTAACAAGAAAATAAAGTTTCTACGATCTGATCGTGGAGGTGAATATTTGAGTTATGAGTTTGGTCTTCATTTGAAACAATGTGGAATAGTTTCACAACTTACGCCAAGAACACCACAGCGTAATGGTGTGTCCGAACGTCGTAACCGTACTTTATTAGATATGGTGCGATCTATGATGTCTCTTACCGATTTACCGCTATCATTTTGGGGTTATGCTTTAGAGACGGTTGCATTCACATTAAATAGGGCACCGTCTAAATCCATTGAGACGACACCATATGAACTGTGGTTTGGCAAGAACCTAAGCTGTCATTTCTTAAAGTTTGGGGCTGCGATGCTTATGTGAAAAAGCTTCAACCTGATAAGCTCGAACCCAAATCGGAGAAATGTGTCTTCATAGGATACCCAAAGGAGATTGTTGGTTACACCTTCTATCACAGATCCGAAGGCAAGATATTCGTTGCTAAGAATGGATCCTTTCTAGAGAAGGAGTTTCTCTCGAAGGAAGTGAGTGGGAGGAAAGTAGAACTTGATGAGGTAATTGTATCTTCTCCGGAATTGGAAAGTAGTACATCATAGAAATCAGTTCCAGTGATTCCTACACCAATTAGTGAGGAAGCTAATGATGATGACCATGAAACTTCAGATCAAGTTACTACCGAACCTCGTAGGTCAACCAGAGTATGGTCCGCACCAGACTAGTACGGTAATCCTGTTCTGGAAGTCATGTTACTAGACCATGACGAACATACGAACTATGAGGAAGCGATGATGAGTCCAGATTCCGTGAAATGGCTTGAGTCCATGAAATCTGAGATGGGATCCATGTATGAGAACAAAGTGTGGACTTTGGTTGACTTGCCCGATGATCGGCAAGCCATAGAGAATAAATGGATCTTCAAGAAGAAGACTGACGCTGACGGTAATTTTACTGTCTACAAAGCTCGACTTGTTGCAAAAGGTTTTCGACAAGTTCAAGGAGTTGACTACGATGAGACCTTCTCACCCGTAGTGATGCTTAAGTCTGTCCAAATCATGTTAGAAATTGCCGCATTTTATGATTATGAAATTTGGCAAATGGATGTCAAAACTGCATTCATTAATGGATATCTTAAAGAAGAGTTGTATATGATGCAACCAGAAGGTTTTGTCGATCCTAAAGGTGCTAACAAAGTGTGCAAGCTCCAGCGATCCATTTATGGACTCGTGCAAGCCTCTCGGAGTTGGAATATACGCTTTGATAGTGTGATCAAAGCATATGGTTTTATACAGACTTTTGGAGAAGCCTGTATTTACAAGAAAGTGAGTGGGGGCTCTGTAGCATTTCTAATATTATATGTGGATGACATATTGTTGATTGGAAATAATACAGAATTTCTGGATAGCATAAAAGGATACTTGAATAAGAATTTTTCAATGAAAGACCTCGGTGAAGTTGCTTATATATTGGGCATCAAGATCTATAGAGACAGATCAAGACGCTTAATTGGACTTTCACAAAGCACATACCTTGATAAAGTTTTGAAGAAGTTCAAAATTGATTAGTCAAAGAAAGGGTTCTTGCCTGTGTTACAAGGTGTGAAGTTGAGTCAAACTCAATGCCCGACCACTGCAGAAGATAGAGAGAAAATGAAGGTCATTCCCTATGCCTCAGCCATAGGTTCTATCATGTATGCAATGCTGTGTACCAGACCTGATGTGTGCCTTGCTATAAGTTTAGCAGGGAGGTACCGAAGTAATCCAGGAGTGGATCAATGGAGAGCGGTCAAGAACATCCTGAAATACCTAAAAAGGACTAAGGATATGTTTCTCGTTTATGGAGGTGACAAAGAGCTTGTCGTAAATGGTTACGTCGATGCAAACTTTGACACTGATCCGGATGACTCAAAGTCCCAAACCGGATACGTATTTATATTGAATGGTGGAGCTGTAAGTTGGTGCAGTTCCAAGCAGAGGGTCGTGGCAGGATCTACGTGTGAAGCGGAGTACATAGCTGCTTCGGAAGCAGCAAATGAAGGAGTTCATATCCGATCTAGGTGTAATACCTAGTGCATCGGGTCCAATGAAAATCTTTTGTGACAATACTGGAGCAATTGCCTTGGCGAAGGAATCCAGATTACATAAGAGAACCAAACACGTCAAGAGACGCTTCAATTCCATCCGCGATCAAGTCAAGGAGGGAGACATAGATATTTGCAAGATACATACGGATCTGAATGTTGCGGACCCGTTGACTAAGCCTCTTCCATGAGCAAAACATGATCAGCACCAAGACTCCATGGGTGTTAGAATCATTACAATGTAATCTGGATTATTGACTCTAGTGCAAGTGGGAGACTGAAGGAAATATGCCCTAGAGGCAATAATAAAGTTGTTATTTATATTTCCTTATATCTTGATAAATGTTTATTATTCATGCTAGAATTGTATTAAACGGAAACTTAGTACATGTGTGAATACATAGACAAACAGAATGTCCCTAGTATGCCTCTACTTAACTAGCTCGTTAATCAAAGATGGTTAAGTTTCCTAACCATAGACATATGTCGTCATTTGATGAACGGGATCACATCATTCCCATCTGTTGGCTTAGCATTATGATCGTTTAGTTTTATTGCTATTGCTTTCTTCAAGACTTATACATATTCCTCTGACTATAAGATTGTGCAACTCCCGAATACCGAGGAACACCTTGTGTGCTATCAAATGTCACAACGTAACTGGGTGATTATAAAGATGCTCTACAGGTGTCTCCGAAGGTGTTTGTTGAGTTGGCATAGATCAAGATTAGGATTTGTCACTCCGTGTATCAGAGAGGTATCTCTGGGCCCTCTCGCCAATGCACATCACTATAAGCCTTGCAAGCAATGTGACTAATGAGTTAGTTGCGGGATGATGCATTACAGAACGAGTAAAGAGACTTGCCGGTAACGAGATTGAACTAGGTATGATGATACCGACGACTGAATCTCAGGCAAGTAACATACCGATGACAAAGGGAATGACGTATGTTGTTATGTGGTTTGACCGATAAAGATCTTCGTAGAATATGTAGGAGCCAATATGAGAATCCAGGTTCCGCTATTGGTTATTGACCGGAGATGTGTCTCGGTCATGTCTACATAGTTCTCGAACCTGTAGGGTCCGCACGCTTAACGTTCAATGACGATTTGTATTATGAGTTATGTGTTTTGGTGACCGAAGTTTGCTCGGAGTCCCGGATGAGATCACGGACATGACGAGGAGTCTCGAAATGGTCGAGAGGTAAAGATTGATATATTGGAAGGTTATATACGGACACCGGAATGGTTCCGATAAGGTTCGGGGATTTATCGGAGTACCGGGAGGCTACCAGAACCCCCGGGGAAAGTTAATGGGCCTATTGGGCCATAGTGGAGAGAGGGAGGCTGCCACAGGAGGTGCCCCCCCAAGCCCAAACCGAATTGGACAAGGGGTGGGGGTGGGGCCCCCCTTTCCTTCTCCCTCTCCCCCTTTCCCCTTTCCCCTCTCCGTTGGAAGGAAGGGGGCGAATCCTACTTGGACTGGGAGTCCAAGTAGGACTCCCCCCCTTGGCGCCCCCCCCCCTTGGGCTGGCCTCCTCCTCCCCCCTCCTTTATATACGTGGGTAGGGGGCACCCCAAAGACACAACAGTTGTTTCTTAGCCGTGTGCGGTGCCCCCCTCCACAGTTGACTCCTCCGGTCATAGCGTCGTAGTGCTTAGGCGAAGCCCTGCGCGGATCACATCACCAACACCGTCGCCACGCCGTCGTGCTGACGGAACTCTCCCTCGACCGTCTGCTGGGTCAAGAGTTCGAGGGACGTCATCGAGCTGAACGTGAGCTGAACACGGAGGTGTCGTACGTTCGGTACTTGGATCGGTTGGATCGTGAAGACGTTCGACTACGTCAACCGCGTTAACATAACGCTTCCGCTTTCGGTCTACGAGGGTACGTGTACACACTCTCCCCGTCTCGTTGCTATGCATGTCCTAGACAGATCTTGCGTGATCCTAAGAAATTTTTTGAAATTGCATGCTACGTTCCCCAACACCATGGGGCAGTGTTGATGATTGCCAGATCATTTTTCAATCTCTCCAAGAACCAAAACTAGTTGGGTTTGTCCTCCACTTCAACAACAGCTATTGCAATTGGAAAAATACCATTATTTGGATTTATTCCAACAGCACTGAGCAACTTTCCTCTATACCTTGTCTTAATATGGCACCCATCTAGAAAGATGACAAGCCTACACCCCTAAAGGAACCATCTCTTGCAAGCATCCAGACACAAATATGCCTTGTTGAACCTTGCTTGTTCATCAAGTTCCACAAAGAAAGAGTTGCCTAGGTTACTCCTTCTAATCTCATTGTCATAGTCCCCTAGCAATTTGTATTGCCCTTTCTCATCACCATGTATGATCTTCATAGCCAGCCTCCTAGCCCTCTGCAATTTGGTCCTTGTTGGGGTCATGTGCCACTCCTTCTACACAACCCTAGAGAAGTTTCTCAAGTTCATATCCTGGTCAGCTCTGAAGCTCTCCAAATACTTTTGGGCAATGAATGGAGTAGTGAAAGCCTTGATCTTCCACTTCTTTGTGCAGGTGTGTTCACTTACATACTTCTTGACCATAATGCACTTGGTTCTACTGTCGTTAGAGGCCCACATGTACCAAGTACAGTCATCGTCACATTTGGCCTTCAATCTTTTTCTATCATTCACAGGCAACTTAACATCAACTCTATTCTTGCAGCAATACTCTTTGATGACATCATCTGAATCATTGTCATCATCTGTACCTTCTTCTTTTGCCATTGCATATGAAGAGTTGCACTGCCTTCTTGTTCTGGTGGTCACAACTTCCTGTTGTACTTCTTCTGCCTCAGGTTGTGCTGGTTGAATCACAACAGTCTCTGCATGTTCCATATTTGCATCTTCATCATTGACAACAGAGCAGTTCCTCTTTGCAAACACATAGTTGCTAACATCATCTGCTAGACTGTCTGGGTAAATCACCTGTATAGGAATAGGATGCTCTGCTTCAACATGTGTTTCTTCATTCTCTGGCTCATTCTTACATGCTTTTCTAGGACTGAATACTGGAGGCAGCCGAGTTATTGGGAAATTCACCACAGCATCCTCAGTAAGGTCTGCATCCAAGCTGTTATCATGGTCCAAATACAGACTGAAAGAGTTGTGACCAAAAGAAAAAATGTCAGCATTTGATCAGTGTCTGCATCTCCTCTGATTTCTCTCAAACCATTTTGCTTGATTGACAGGATAGGAATCAAGTAGTACACCTTCAATCTGCCTGCCATTTCCCGCCCAATCTCCTCCACTATGTTCTCAACCATAAGTGGAGACCATGTCACTTCATCAAGTTAATCATACCACACAACATGAGCATTCACATAAGAACGGTTGCTACCACGTCCAAGAAAATATCCACCATGGTTGATCTGAACTGAATTTTTTTTTTGCTCCGTGCGCCTTGCAAGAATAAAACATGTACACAAGTATCAGAAACATCGACAAGGCACCACCTTTATGCCCTTAAACCCATTCTCCGAAACCCCCAAATCAGAACCCTAAACCCTAGCGGAATCAGAACTCCAGTGCGGTCGGTCCTATGTAACTAATTCAAAATTGACGATGTCCAAACCCTACCCTGATTCAAGTAGGTACAAATTCGTCACAATCAAGAACACACCTAAAACCGTACTTTAAACCCCCAAATCACGCGCAAAACCCTAGCCTACCGAAATATCGACTCCAATGCGAAGAACCCTCAAACTAACTGAAGATTTTTTATGCCCAAACGAGATATTGGAGATTAACAACCCAAAAATCCAAGGCAAGAGGGGAAAATTTGGGGCTTACTGTAGTTTGGGGGCGGCGGGCCGTCAGGGCGACGAACAGGTGCCATCGCCGCCACGCCTATGTGCCCACCCCCCCCCCGACGAACAGGGGTTGACGAATCGCGCGTCTCCACCCTCCCCGGCGCGTCCGACGCTGATGAGCCGGTGCGCCGCGACGATCGCCTCCCTCTCCCCTGCACTGCACCCTCTTCTTCGGTGGTAACGAAGACGAGCAGGCAAGGGGATTTGATCCATTTCCAAGGACACGGGGGTTTTCTGCAAAACGGACCCACGGACGGCCGCTCCCTGCCACCTGGCGCGGTCGACTAGTCAACACGTGGTCAACAGGCGGTATACGAGCTCAATACGCGCTACAGTGACCGTATAATCACGTCTTGTCGTATATAATGACCGTATTGCATGTATCCCTAAGTACGGTGACCGAAGTGAGCACACCGTGCAAAAACAGTGACTTCCGATGCATTTTACTCTTATGCTCTGTGTGGCCAAAAGAATCAATCAATTCGGAGTTAGCTTTACACATAAACCACCACCGCTACAGGGAGATTGAGGCCTTCGCCACGCGCGGGCACTGTTATGCCTCGTGCTGGAGTTCGCGGGTGTCCGTTGGATGCCGCAACAGTCATCGCGCCATGCTGCATCCTCCGGCCATGGGCCTCGCGCGCCGGTGGGTGCTGCCGCCGTCCATGGGGCATGGGCACATGTCCAGCCGCTGGCTTCCGGGCCGTGCCGGACGACTGCCGGAATCCGTGGATGCGCGACGAAGAGCAGGGGCCTGAGCAGGCATCGCTTTCTTTTGGGACGGGGATGTTCTTCTGGAAAGCCCAGAGGACATCTCCACCCATATTTACTCCTTCTATAAGGAGCTGTTCTCGGCTGAGCCACACGGAAGCGTCTCTCTCTCTTTGCACTGACTTCTGGCCGCTTGCTGACCAGGTCTCCGATGCAGAGAATGCGGATCTTACTCTCCCATTCTCTCCTGAGGAGGTGGGTCGAGCGATTGCCTCTATGAAGGCTTGCTCGGCCCCGGGACCGGATGGTCTCCCGGTAGTCTTTTTCCAGAAATTCTGGGAGATCTTACGCCCGGTCATTATGCGCATGTTTCATGAGTTCTATATAGGAACCTTGGACATGGCTAGGATTAACTATGGTGTCATATCCCTGATCCCCAAAGTAGTTGGGGCGACGGATATTCGGCACTTCCGCCCCATCACGGTGATCAACGTGTTGGAGCGAATCTTTGCAAAGGTTTGCGCAACTCGCTTATCCCCGGTGGCGGAAAGGATTGCCCACCCCCTCTAGTCCACGTTCCTGAAGGGCCGACGGATCCATGACGGTATCCTCGCCCTTCACGAGATCGTCCATGAGGTGGCGTCGAAGGGGCTTAAGGGGGTCTTCCTCAAATTGGACTTTCAGAAGGCGTATGACCGGCTGGATTGGTCCTTTTTGAGGATGGTGATGGAACGGCGCGGCTTTGACGAGAGGTGGTGTTCCTGGATCATGCAATTGGTTAGATTTGGGAACACGGCAATCAACATCAATGGCGAAGTGGGACCTTTTTCCAGGCTTCCAGAGGGGTAAAGCAAGGGGACCTTGTCTCCCCCTTGCTTTTCAACCTTGTAGTTGGTGCCCTTGCGGGCATCTTAGATAAGGCCAAGTTGGCCGGCCACCTTATGGGTGTAGTTAGTCACCTCATCCCGGATGGGGGGGGGGGTTACTCACTTGCAGTATGCGGATGATACCATGATTATGGTGGAAGGCTCGGACTCGGACATTGTTAATCTTAAGTTCCTGCTGCTCTGCTTTGAGGAAATGGCTGGACTTAAGATTAACTTTGATAAAAGCGAGGTGGTGGTCCTTGGCTATTCTGAAGCTGACCAGCTTCGGATTGCTGATAACCTCAACTGTAGGCTGGCGACATTCCCCATATCTTACTTGGGGATGCCCCTGGCTGAGTCCAGGATCTTGGTGAGTGGGTATGATCCGCTTGTGGGACGAGTAGCGTCCCGTGCGGAGCCCTGGTGTGGTAGGTTCACCTCTAAGGATAGCAAAACTGTCCTCATTAGCTCTAACCTTGCCAGCCTCCCCATGTATATGATGGGGATGTACATCCTTCCCGAAGGTGTGCATAACTCCTTTGACAAGGAGCTGGCTAGGTTTTTGTGGCAAACAGGAGATGGTCGGCCCGAGTACCATATGGTGAAGTGGGCTGACATTTGCTTGCCGAAGGACCGAGGTGGGTTGGGCATCCCTGCATCTCGCCGGATGAATGTTGTGCTTATACACGCGTTCCCGTTTCTAGGACATGGCCCTAACCTGCAGGTTATAGCCACTCAGGTTGGTCGTAAGCGCCGACTATTCTGGCTCATCTTCGCAGCTATGATGTGGACTCTCTGGACTACTCGCAACAAGATGGTGATTAAGCGGGAGTTCCCGCGACGTGCTTCTGACTCGTTCTTCAAATTTCTTGCCTTCCTGCAACACTGGCATCCGCTCGCTAGGCCGAGGGATCGTGATCGTCTTCAGCTTTTCCTGGATGCCCTGGTGTCTACCACGCGTCGGTTCTCCGAACGCTCTCCGGCTTCGTAGCTTGCCCCTGGTGGCTTTGTGTTTCTTCTTCGTTCATTTGGGCATCCTTGTGCTGTGGCTCCAGCATTTTTCGTTTATAACTGTGCTTGAGATGTGGTTATATGGGCATATGCTTTATAAATAAAGCGGGGCGAAATCCTGTTTCGAGTGCAGGCATGGCTGCACCATGGGCCGCCCGCAATTTGGGAAGCAGAGGTCGAGCGTGACGCATCCAAACTGTAGGGCGGCCGCGCTGAGCGCCGACGGGCTGGGAGCCGACGTGGCCATGTTGCCGCCGCGCTCGCGCGATATGCCGGCAAGCGCAGAGCCGCCGTGCAGGACGAAGCCACCGCTCCAAGCGCTGGCCGTTGTCCGCGCCTGAGGACGCGCTGCCGGGAGCCACGGTCACGCGTGTACTTCACAGGTCGCGCGCCGCGCGTGGCCACCGCCCTCCGCCGGGAACACCGCGTTGCCGTGGAGAAGCCTGGGCCTAGGCGAATGCGGGCGCGGCTCGGCGGCTGGACCGGCGCCATTCCTCGGCTGTGCGTTGGAGGCGGCACTGCGTTTCGAGGAGCCGGGCGTTGAACGCGCCGCATCGCGGGTAGCCCACAGGGAGGCGTTGGTCGTCTTCCGGCTGTAGAACTGCGCCGCCACGCCGTTCTGAGGGCTGAGGCGCCCTCGCACCACACGCCGGAAGGCGTTGCCTGCCGCTGGTTCCGCGTTGTCACGGACGAGCCTCCACGCAATTGCTCCGCCAGCGAGCGTGCTGACAACATGTTCGAAGGTTATAGCGAATGAAGTGAATCGCAAATTAACTCTTGTATTGACCGATGGAAAAGTTACAATATATACATCCGTAAAGGACGCGATGGTACAAAGAGACGTCGGTTCCTAGCGAACAAACACTACGTCTCTGTGGGGATGAACCGCAAGTCGGTTAGGATAAGGGTAGATTCCCTATTAATTAAACATGCTTAATTAATTCCAACAATTTCGGTATTAACACGTGAACAAGCAAAAACCACTTCTTTTTCTCCTATAGTAAGATCAGCAGATAAAACATGTACTGCAGATGACCAAAATTTCTATTGAGCCAAACACAATTGAGGCAACGACTATAATATTTCTATCTCCTGAAATGTACATTGACAACAGTTGGCTGCATATTTGTCTGCTGAATCGACAGTGCAAGCGGGAAAAATGGGTGAAACAAGGAAGAGATTCTTTTTCCTCGGCTGTCGGAAGCACCAGAATCTGACCCTGCAGAAAAGGGAGATATATGCACGTGAAGTTACTCAAGAAATGCTACTAAAACAAAATAAGACTTAGAAAAGCAAATGTACAAATAATTTCCCTCCAGTGTCCCGAAAGTGATATCAAGTCAGGTCAAGATGCAAGCGGGGCGGGTGCGGTGGATTACGTAACGAGAGAAGTCTGAAATAAACCTTGAATTTGTACCCGAAGTAATGAGATAAGTCTGAAATAAACCTTGAATTTATACCCGAAGTCTGAGGTGGTGTTTGGTTCTCTAGTCCTAGGACTTTTTCTAGTCCCTACGACTTTTTGAAAAAGACTCTTAAGGAGGTGCTTCTAAAGACTTTTAGCAAAAAGTCCCAAAAAAGTCCCACCCTGTTTGGTTTACTAGGGACTTTTTCTAGTCCCAACACAAAAAAATCTCTGGAACCAAACACCCCCTGAATCGAACCCTTACCTCGAAATCCTTGAAATCAACACCCTATTTTTATCAATCCCAGCCGATGTTCACCCCAGACCTGTTTGTTGCACCGGGTTACGGGCGATCCCGGTTCCCAACCGGGATTACTCACTCCTCTCCCTGATCATTTGGGCCCACATGCCATCTCTGTTTTATTCCTCGCTCTCTCTTTCACTTTTTCCCGCACTCACCCTGCCGCCGGCTTCATTGGCAGCAGCCGAAGCCTGACAGACAGTACAATGTCCATCAGCTGCTGAAGCTCGACACCAACCAGCTCATCAAGCCATTCGAATCCACGCGTCCATTGCCCTCGAAGATGACAACACCCGCTTCGTCAATGCGTCTCGGAACCGCACGTCCATCGCCCGGGAGCGTACTGCTCTGCTCTACACAACAGCGTCCTGTTGCCGTCGTTCTTGGAGACCTCACTCCGTGGTCAGATCCGGCGCCCAGACATGGACGAACTCGCACGCAGCCGCGTCTGCTGGGGTGCCGCGGGATTCCCACCCGGTCGCATCCCATGGGAGAATTAGCCGGACTTATTTGTGGGGCGGGCTAACGGCCTAGCAGAAAGGCCCGCCCCAGTTGCACCCTTAAAGTCAGGTGAGATTTCTTACGTTTTGGCTTGCTCTGATGTGGTCATGTTGCCTTCATGATTACATCACTACGCTGTGGGAGCTCAAAACCGTTCATTGGTCAGGTTAGACCCTGTACAATGCAAGGTGCTTAGAGGAGGTGCTTAGAGTAAAATAAACAGTCTAAGCAGCATGAGGCGGGTCTAAGAAAAAAAAGCAAGGAGGGTCCAAGGAAACCAAATTTGTTCCAACATTTAGCACCCATTGGGGACCCACCGCTCAGATTTTTTTCTGTACAGGAACCCACCGCTCAGATTTTTTTTTCCTACCCTGTACGTTTCCCCATTGAACTTCCCTCCACCAATTCAAAAACTGGCAGCAGCAGATGGGAGGTGGGGGTGCTACCGCTAGCCTCCCTGACAGCGAGGGACAAGTGCTGCTTGAATTAAAGAGATACGGACATCTCGAACACCGTGCATCAAAACGCCCGTAAACGTCCAGCGCAGACTGGACACTTTGTGCCATCCAACGCCGTGCATCAAATGTCCGCGGACCGGTCTGTACGTCCAAATTCTCACAAAACGGAAGCAAGCTGGGGAGGTTTGCGAACACCCGGACAGCCACCGGGTAGGCGTCTGACACCCATGGCCCACACAAAAAACCACCCGAAGCCCCGCTTTTCTCACTCTGTCCCTCCCCTTTGTTTGTATCCGTGTAGTCCGAGACCCACGCCGCCACTGAACCACCCACTCCGCCGTTCAGGCCTTGCCGGACCTCTGCCGCTCTACCCGAGCGCCAGCTCCAACTTTGCCTATGCCTCCCTTCCATCCCCGGTACGGCTACCGCCGAGGTACCCTATGCCCTGCACATTGCCGTTCATGGCGGACATGGTACCCGGCAAGTGTTCGGCCAAATGCCATAGCCAAATTTATTGACGTTTTTATTGTTTACTTTGAAGCAAAACACTATGCATTCGGCCGCAGAGTACTTCTACGCCGAGTTCATAGATACGTCCTCGTTAGATGAGAATGAATATAAGGATGAAACGACGATGATGCATGCGGTTATTGAAGATGCCCAACATGCGGAGATCGATCAAGGGACATCAAGTGATGAAGCGGAATAGGGCACGGGGGGCATATGATGCTGGTGGACTACTTTGTCCCCGACGCGCTATTTGAGTCCTATTTTCGTCGTCAATTCCAGATGAGCTGAACTGTGTTCGATCACCTCTACAACGGTGTCCGGGCCTATGATGACTACCTTCATCTTGAAGAAGGATGCCGTTTGAAAGATTGGATTATCTGGTTACCAAAAGTGCATGGCTGCATTGAGGATGCTTGCCTATGGCATGGCCGCGGATTCGTGGGACAAGTACCTCCGGATGTCCGAAAGCACATGTCTCGAGTCATGGTCAGATTTGCTACTATGGTGGTCAAGATGTTTGGACCGAAGTACATGGGAGAATGAACTGCCGAAGACACCGCACGACTCATGGCACTATCAGAAGCAAGAGGGTGACCAGGTATGCTTGGATTTCCGGATTGCATGCACTGGCTATGGACGAATTGCCCATATGCTCTACAGAGGCAATGTCAAGGCCATTGTAAGAAGCCCACCATCATTCTTGAAGCACGTGCATCACAAGACCTCTAGATTTGGCACTCTTTATTTGGGATGCATGGGTCTCACAATGACATCAACTTGTTGCAGCGGCCTCCATTGCTTGCAAGGTTGTGTGAGTGACAAGCTCCTCCGTGCAACTATACCATCAATTGTCATGACTACAACACGGGCTATATTATCTTTGTGATGATAGATATCCTTCATGGGCGACCTTCGTCAAGACCATCTCTGATCCAAGGGGTGAGAAAGATCTCACTTTGCCCAAAAGACAAGGAGCTAGAAAGGATGTGGAGAGGACATTTGGAGTGCTCCAAGCCTGTTTTGCGGTTCTTCAAGGACCTGCAAAAGTATGGGATCCAAAGATGTTGTGGGAGGTGATCATAGTGTGTGTGATCATGCACAACATGATTGCGGAGGATGAGTGCGACGAAGTTTGCCACAGTCTAGAATTTGAGCAAATAAGTCTTGACCAATGTTGACTTCTCATGCGGATACAAGTTCAAATTGATATAGTTCCACACACCCTAGTTCTAGAATCTAGATGCTTGGTCACAGCAATGGATCAAGAGTTACCTGGTTTTATCTTAAATTTGACGACATTTGGTTGCCTCACTGATATAAATTTTATCGGATGCTCTGTGCAATGCCTATGCCGATCAATTGCTGAAAACAGCTGCAAACAAGGAAACGAAAGTACACGATATATCAAATGAAGGGAAAATTACTATCATGCACTTGAGTATGACAAAATCGAGAAGATAAACAAAGTAATGGAATGTCATAAAAATGATTTAGAAAGTTCAAGTTGGACACATCTAAACCATTGCTGTCATTACTCATCACGATGGAAACCCTCATATTGCATAGGTAAGCGTTGAGCTAAATTACTACTTTACTACAGCAATGAAAAAGCCATTGGTCGAAAACAAATGTAGTGTTATATTATATCAATAAACAACTCGCACATTGTATAGGAGCAGGGATACTAAATTTCCAAGAAATATCTAGCCTACCCAGGCCTTCTGCGAAGTAGGAGGGGTTAAACTTACACCTCAACCCAACCTCATGCAGGGGCTAAGCTTGCATTTTAGCAACAGTGCTTAGCACCCACTACTCTCTCCTTAGCTGGAACCCACAAAAGAAATATTGCAGCCTGCTGACCCACCTTCCCGATTTGAATCGCCTGCCACTGCTTCTCTCAGCGCCGATCTCATCAAAATAAATTGAACTAAAAATTTAATACCGCACCACTCTTTTCCTTCATGCCAACCGCACCTACTCTCTCATTTCTCTTTCCTCAGATCGCCAGCAACCACCCCTCTCAATGGCAATGTAGCTGCATCTTCACTCTCCCAACTAATATGCAAAATCATCACCAAGTTACCAACATGCAAACAGCCAATCATCTCCCAGGCCAACAGGACCTCTGACCATCAGTGCAGTGCATAGTATCTATTTGCAGTAATAATGTCATAACAAGTGGATACATGAGAAAAAACATAGCGGCTCCATTTTCAAGTATAACCAATATGTAGAAGTCAGATGTTAATACTAACATTCTAAGTAGAAAAAATTTATAAGATGCTGCTCTGCAGTACTCCCTCCATTTTTGTATACAAGGCCACTTCGTTTTTCGTGTCAAATGTTGACTTATAATTTTGGTCAACAAAATATGAACTAAATGTCATCAAAAATATATCATCGGAAAGTTCTTTGAAATGTGCATCCAATGAAATACTTTTTATGGCATATAACTCACTTTTTGTTGGTAAAATTAGAGGTCAAAGTTAAGACATAAAAATATGAAATGGCCTTGTATAAGGGAATGAGGGGAGTATTATTTTTTTGCAATAACTCTGCACATCTAATCTCTGTTTTGTTGTTATTTATTCAAAGATGATAGAAGCTATACACATTACATGCCACAAATAGCAGGATATACAATGTCCTGCTCAGAGTTTTGAAGAATCATAGGTTCAATGACAGACTTAAAGTAAGCCCAACGCAACAATATCAAATGTTTAGACATTCCAGTTAATAATGTATTAACATGTGCTTTATGTTCAATTTTCTACCGAGGCCATATTGATTGCTTGACAAAAGCGAAAAAGAGGTTGGTGACTCGAGTAAAAGCACGTGAACACTTGCAAGATATTATAGTATGACACTCAAGCCAGAAAACTAGCCAAACTGGAACTACTGTATAACATATATTCAAACAAGCTGTAGAACAAACCTTCTCATCATAACGAAAAATTGACAGATCAAAGTATGGTGAAGGACTTTGTGATTGGCAAGTGTAAGGCAATGACGCCATCATCTTTTTCACAAACTGCTAGACAGAAAACAAGTAGCAAACTAGCAATCATCAAAAGGTTCATCATTACATCCTCTAACAAAAGAGGTAAATTGTTCACAAATCAGATGCCTTAAGCGTACAGAAATGAGAAATATGTAGTAAGTATAGTTATTATCAAGAAATAAGCCATCAGCAACAAGTGACCGTTTCACACCTTTAGTTTTTTTCATCTGAAAGGTATGGGTTTCTAACATTTTCACAAGCATACCACCTCATCTGGAACTTCATGTAAGTTGGTATATAAAACTGAAAAGGCATGACAACCAGCAGAAAATAAGCTTAAAGCTAAAAAAAAAAGGTTTGCTTTTTCTTAGTTGATTCGCTGAAACCTGAAACAAATTGGACTTCTAGTACTACTAGAACTGACGCATGCTCAGGAAGCTAACCTGCAAGGATACAACTCATTCTAGCCCTACATTATTTGTAATTCTCCACATTATATCCAAGAAAATCTCTTTGTATTATGCAATTTATTCTGAACATAAATATCCAAGAAAACTGTTTTTTATATTGTATGTTATGTATGTTATATCCAAGAAAACCACTTTTCTTAAAACAATTGTGGGAATTGTGCATGGTATTACAGTATTACTAGAATACGTTGAAACATTTCAGTACAGTCAACAATCAGTGCATCATCCTTGGAAATAAGGAGACCATTAGCGCCGCGACATGCACAAATCCTCACATCTTGTCGAGGCATTTAAATGGAACAGATCAATAGAATGGTTTACAAAAAATGCATCATATATTCATACGACTTGTGTTATCAACATTACCTGTGAGGGGCTGCTTGCTTTACTTTTAATGGTGCGGAGTTGATCAAGAGCATGAACACTATTGGGATTGGACGAGATAAATTTCTCATGCAAAGAATTTTGAGGATTTGCATGGAAATGATCATAATAATGTTCAAACAATGAATACAGCTCCTCCGAAGAATTCTGCTGACAAATTATGTATTATGTTCAAACACAAGGGAAAATATATCAAATCACTTGAACAGCATTCTGATGATCATGGATACCTGATAGAGTGACACAATCTCTGTCGTCTCCATGTTGTACACAGCAAAGAATGCTAGGTTTTGATCAGTGCTTCGAGTAACCTAAAGAAATATATTAGAGCATCTGCAATTAGATGGTGACAAGATGCGAATAAAATACTGGTAAGATGCAGGAGAAAATAGATTTACCCTTCCATTGACACTACCAAACTTGATAAATAGGTGATGGCGATCCAAAAACTGTACCTGTTCCACTATCATGTTATAAACACCTCTTGAAAAATTCTTTAGCAGAAAACAATGTGTTCAGTGAACAACATAGTCCCTGTAAATACTTGGGTTACTGATAGCTAGCTAAAATGAACAACAAAAACTGTAAGTGAAGAATTTAAAATTTTAATCTAACAGAAAAATGAAGGGATGACAGTAGGAGAAAAAAATCTCACATAGAAGACTGCAGAGAAGGCATAAGACTTACAAAGTAAACCAGCCAAAACCAGGAACAAAAAGGAGACAAAACCTAGGCTAGCCAATACTTAAGAATAACGAGAAGAGAGAAGAAAGAAAGAACCAAGGCAAAACAAAAACAGAGCAAAATCCTACTGCTATTGTGATTCATTTAAGCTAGTCTTGAAAGTATATATAGGTACCTTCCATATGATAAGATCCACATAGTCTTGAAAGTGAAAATAAAATTTCTTCTTCAGGTGCTGGACCCTCTGCAAATAAAAATTACCATTTCAAACAAGTAGAGATAAAACATTTTTCCTTCACAACAAAGACCACACGACCAAGAAAGAAGGGGGCATAAGCAATTAAGAATAAGTTTGTTTTAAGAATTCAAAAGATGCAAGATTCACTGTAGACGATAATGACAGGGAGTGCAAATATTTTAGCAGTGAATGCAAAAAATTAGAGATGATTTTAAGCATCATAATTGACTTGAGGATTCAAAATATTGAGATCAACCTGGGAATAACCAAGCGAGTAAGAATGCAAAGCACGGACCAAGATCACATAGCAAATGAATGAATGGCGTGTAAGATAGCTAAGTATCTAACCAAAGCCTGATCAGGTTCCTCATTCCATGTCTTGTGGAAAATAAATGATAGCAACCGTTGCTTGATGCCAGGAAGAAAAGAACTCCCTTGTGCAGCCTGCAAGCATAAACTCCATTATCAGTTTCGTAGTTCACAAGTTCAATATCAGACGATTTCCAATTAGTCTTGTTCAAGGATGATAGATTGCAGACATGAAGGTTTGCTCAAGCCTCCAAAGGCTATTTGCTGTATAGAAATGATGTGGGTAAAACAAAGACTATTTTTTTCAGACAACAATTAGAAGAGATGAACGAAAGAATATCAAACAACGAACGCACAAAGCTAGTTTTTTGGGAAAGGTTGCTCTTCTTCTTCCCCCCGCTTCGCCCACCGTGTCGTCCCCGCGGGCGACCAGGGGCAAACCCTAGAGCGCCGCCAGCGTCCTCTCTCCTCCTCGCCTCCCTCCCCCGGCGTAGGTGGCGGCGGGGAACTGGCTCCTCTTCGTTCGGTGTGCGGCTGGCGCGGGACAGCTTCTTGTGTGGGGGTGGTGGGCTGGCGCGGGGCCCTCTGGCGCGACGGCAGGCGCGCGGGTCGACGACGCGTGCGGCGTACGCTGGCGCGGTGGCGGGCTGCTGCTGGCCATGGTGTGGCCGCCGCGAGTCTGCTCGAGCGGGCGTGTGCGACCCGTTCCCTGGCCAGGACCGGCCGGATCTGGCTCGGGGCAGCTGGGGCGCGGCGTGGGCGGTGGCCAGAGACCCAGACCCGGCTGGGTCTCTGGGGGCGGTGTGCTGCGTCCGTCTTAGGTGGGTGGGCGCGGGCAGGCCTCCGGCCAGATCTGGCCTCCTGGCTCAAGGTGGTGGCGCGGGCCACGAGCGGCCCGCGCCGGCTGCCGCGGTAGCTCCGGTGGCAGTGGTGGCTGGTGGAGGTAGGCCGGCGTCCTTGGGTGGCACAGGTTGGTGGTGGTGGTGCGTGCTGGCCAGATCTGGCGTTTTCCGGCGGGCGGCGCAGATTGGGGCACCGGCTTGGCGTGGCTGTTGCTCCAGCTGTGGGCGGCGGCGGCGAGGCGGCTCGGCCCTCTTGTGGCGGCTTCCATTCGCCGCGCCGGCATCACGGCAGCTCGACGGGTCGGCTGCGGCGGCGGCTGGATTTTCGGCGTCGGCTCGTTTGTAGGCGGCCCGGTTGGACCTTCGATCCATCTCCTCAGCATCCGGCCGCTATCTTCGTCATTGGTTGGCCATCCCCAGCTGCGGTCCATCACTCGTCTCGCACCCGGCAGCAGGACCGAGCTCGTCTCGCGCCCGGCAGCAGGACTGACCTCATCTCACGCCCGGCAGCAGGACCATGCTCGTCTCGCGCCCGGTGGCAAGGCCGAGCTCGTCTCGCGCCCGGTGCCGCAGGACAGGTCGATGGACGCCAGTTTTGGCCGGCCCATTGGGTCTTGGCACTGGGGGCAGCCCAGGGGTGCGAAAGGCGGGTCCTTTCCGCTCGTATCTTTGGTTGGGGTAGCGGCGGGTCTTGGGAGAGGTGGTGTCAAGGTCTTGGATGCCGGGGCGGCGGCCCTGGTGGTGGGTCCGCAGTGCTCATGGGCAGAGCCCGCGGCTTGGTGTTGCCCGGTTGCCACGGCGTGTGGGCGGCGTGGTAGCCAGGGTGTGGCGTTCGATGGCGGTGAGTGGTGGCCGGGGTGAAAACCTGTTCCAACTTCGGACGGACCGGCGGCGGCAAAGCTTGCTCCCTTCTTGAAGGCGTCGTTGCGGCTCTCATTGCCCATCATGTTGCTCCAGAGGAAACTCTGATCCTCGGATCGGGCGGTGGCGGCGCTCCAGTGTCATCCCCTTCTTGAAGGCGCCGCCTTGGAGCCCACGGTTCGTCATATGCGGCTTCACTTCTTCGCGGTGGCGTGTTCACGGCTGTAGCCCCCGGCTGCTCTTGTAGTGCTAGGGATGGTGTTGCTGGGCTCAGCGCCTATGTATCCTGCCTTGGGTGTGTGTGCGTGTGTTGTGCGGGCATGCGTTTGTACCGGGTGCTGTTGATCGTTGCTTTATATATAAAGCGGGGCGAAAGTCTTTTTTTGTAAAGAATATCAAATAAAAAATTGAGAGTTCGCTAGTAAACCAGAGATTTATATTGCCGGATAAACTACAATTGTATGTCTCACTAAACCATGTGGTATGTTGCACACATGTTCCAAAAGTGATCATATAACTGATAGGTAGATCGCAAACCGGAAGAAACAAATATGAGAAAATGAATGCAACCCATGTACACACTGCAGACTCAGCAATCTTAAAAAATACAAACATTTGCATGTACCTGGCCATGTGAATAAAGAAATAGTTCGTCATCTTCCCGGCAAAATGCACCAATTCTCCGTACCTCAACAAGGCTGCCTGAATCTCGGATTTGTAGGACATGTATTGTTTGATATCGAAGAGAGACAATGCAAACCAGATCCTCATACAAGTATGCACCAATACTATGAGCCAAATTGATAAAATCATTGCAGAAAGCTTTCTCGTCTAGTATTGCACCATCTTCTAGCCTAATAACACAAATACAGATGTGCTAATCCACCAAATGTAGGAAAGCATGGTTACAGAATATATTTTAGTTTAAAGCCGCATTCTTCCTAAATCAGGACAAATAGATAACTGTACCTTACAAGATAGAAAGTTATTTTCTCAATTGATGGTACCCCGTGAATTGCACCCTCAGTGACACTTGATTCATTACTTCGTGCAGTTGACGTTGCAAATAAGCCATATTGATGGCACTCCATGTAAAGGAAAAAGTCCTCACAAATGTACTCATTGCTGGATGCAAGTGAGATTGAGTAGAGCTGCTTAAAGAAACTCTCAAATCTCTCTGCATTGGCCGGAAGATCATGAGAATCACATTCTTCGTGGCATGAAAACGTTAACCAGATGGGACGGTACACAATCAAATCTTGGTGGTTTCGACTAAAGGCCACAAGATACTTGCCATCATCGGTGAACTTGCGAAATGAATAGTCTGGACAATCTATGTCGTATATAGTGTAACTTGGAACCAAATTCTCATAGAATTGTCTGACAGTATTAACCTGTCAACAATGGAAAAGAGAAGGAGAAGAAAGACCAGTTAGATCTTCTTAAGTTGCAAAATAAAAAGGTTGCAGAAATTTGCTCCCATCACAAGTTCACAACCAAGACTCAATATGAAGAGCAAGCTAGAACACCAAAGCATGTGAGTTCCAATAATTACAGGAAGACAACACACATTGGTCATCAACAATATACAGCAACAAGTGTGAATTATGTCTACCTAATAGAAAGATATGAGCCTACATTCTTGAACTTTAACTTTTGACAGTTACACTCCCCATCTTGGGTAACGAATATCTTTATCTAAAAGTTAGTATTGTCACAACATCAAGTCTGTAGATTTTGTGCATGTTTGATCTATCCTAGATTATGGACACATGCAATAACAAATTCATCCATATTACATGTATTTTTATTTTCAGTTCACACATTAGGCAATTGTTCACTTATCTGTTCATGCTTGATAGGTGTACTGCACTACATAACAACTCTCCCAAAAAAATACTCTCAATTCAGCAGTCCAAGGATTTTGTTGCATTATTCCTCAAACCCAGTTTCAAGCTTGACATCCTACACCATTGTTTTGCTTTCCGAACCATAAACTAGTTAACTAAATTACTTGACATAGATAATTGTCTAAGACTCTAAGTCATAGGGATAAGATAATCATGCACCGCCCCTGTTGTACAGATTACCCTAAACTTGTTAAGGTGATAGGTGGAAAGTTGTCAGTTCACTTGGAGCATTGCCTACTACATTTGACCTCTTATTTTTTTCGTGACATTTCACTGCTTATGAGCTAATACTTATTCACAAGCGTGACATTGTCGCATTAATATTTTTCTATGTATCCCACTGTGTAGCATAAAAATGGCTTAATACCAGGGGTGTCATTAGCTCTAGACTCTAGATATCTCTGGCAAATATCTTAGCCACAGTTTCCATACTACAACACAGACAGGAGTACCATAGTCAACAGTAGAACCCCAAAAATGGGGCCTCGCCCCACCCACAAACCCCCCAGAGGCCAAAGGCTAAGCACGTGTAGCAACGGCAACCACAGCGGCTTTGGCTAGGGTTTCTCATGCCTCCCGCCGGTGCCGCCGTCGATCTACCTCGTCTCCTGTGGTCTTAGGGCAATGGAGGTGCGGTGGATCTCGGCCCTTGCTGGCGGGGGGTCCGTTTTTCATGTTTTTTTTTAGTTTTGTTTGGGTTTGTGTCCTGCTCAGAGAGGCGAGGCGGCGGTGGCTCTTTGAAGATGGAATAAGGTTCTCCCCGCCTAGTCTCCGTCCCTATGGTGTTTCTAGCATACTTGGAGGGCGTGTGAAGGTTTGTCTCGGGCGGATCTCGCGGGATTCGGTCGGCGTTTGTCCTTGGTGGATTCAGGTGAATCATCTCTTTGTGTGTCTACATGTTATCTTTCCGATCTACGTTTCTCTTCGTCGGTGGTGGTTGCTGTTCTGGTGTGGTGGTCTTATGGGACCTTAGCACGACAACTTCCTGACTGTCTACTACAACAAGGTTTGCCCGGCTTTAATAAAAGAGGGGCGATGACGGCGGCGCCTCTTCGGCTCGCTCCAGTGCTTGTAGCCATCGCTAGGTGGTCTACGGACCTGGATATACTTTCTACTTCTAGTGTTCTTTGTACTACCTTGACGGTTGATGAATAGATCGAAAGTTTTTCTTGTAAAAGAAGAAATCGGCAACCACAGCGACACCACCCTCTGCCCGCCCTAACGCAAGGAAAGCAGCCGCATTCGGCCGCCCTCCGCGTACCCACAGTCGCAAGGGCACTACCCCTATCACCAATTCTGAGGGTTAGCGGGGCGGGAGGAAGGAGGAAGAAGCGTACGGTTGCGCCGGGGCGCGGAGAGAGAAACTGCCGGTCGAACACCCTTGAGGCAAGGTTGCCGCTGCGGAAGAAGCCCACCATCACTGCACCACCCGTGGCCGACGCCGGCGCGGAAGCATCGCAAGCGCACGCGCCGGGGAGGGTGGGGGTTGGGCGGCGGGGATTACTACTATTTTCCGCTGGTGTGGATGTGAGAGGGTGGGAACTGGGAAGGGGATTTTTGCTTGTGGTGATCAGTATTTATTTATACTCCTTTAAAAGGAGGATTGAAGGGACCTGGTGGATATTTGCCATTTAGCTTGCGTGCCTTGGCAAATTTATCGCTCTCAAGATTGGTTTGGCTTAAATTGTTTATTTAACACGATGATGCTTATACTATTAACATCTTTGATTATTATTATCTTCGTCCGGGTTTACTAGTTCTCACTGTATTTTAACCATAATTTTAACAAAAAGTAAAATGTAAATTATACTCCCCTTTCCTAAATATAAATTTTTAGATATTTTAATATGAAGTGCATTCGGCAAAATGAATAAATTACGCTCTAAACTACGTCTATATACATTCATATGTAGTCTATATTAAAATCTCTAGAAAGACTTATATTTAGAAACGTAAGGAGTATGTAGTAAAAATAATATCATCAGAAACTACCCATAAATATGAATACAACAATATAAGTAGTAAAAGTAACATCATTAGAAACTACTCCCTCCATCCCATAATGTAAGACGTAGTGTCAAAAAATGTCTTACATTATGGAACGGAGGGAACGGAGGGAGTACATATAAATACGAATACAACAATATAAATTTTAGTGACACATATTAACATTTTGCTTGTTAAATATATGATCAAAATTTGACCCAAAATACGTAATGACGGATCTAATCCTCTCGGGCGCAACCGCCACCTTCTCTTCTCCAAAGCTGGCGGTCGGGCCCACCAGGCCAGCCCACAAGCACACCGGCACGGCCCGCCATGGGCCACGCACTGCACTGGCTAAAAAGGTCGTGCCCGGCATGCGGCACGCCTTGGGCCGTGCCTGGGCTTGGAGGCTGGGCATGCAGGCCGGCACGGCACGACCTATTTTATTTTTTTATGTTTTCGGAATTTGTGTGTGTGTGTTCTAAAATACGGCCCGATAAGCCTAAAAAAATAGCCCAATAGGCTGGAAAATATGTAGCCCAGCATGCTAAACGTGCCACGGGCCGGCCAGTTTATTAGCTGGGTCGTGCCTGGGTTGGAGGACGCAGCACACGGGCCGGCACGGCATGGCCCAGCTAGCAATCACGGCATGGCGGGTCGTGCCATGCAGGCCCGATTAGGGTGGCCCGGGGCGGGTCCGCATGTTTGGCCAGCGTTGCTCTTCTCCAAGAAAAAAGATTAGGGTTTCTCTACCTCCTGTCGGCGGTCGCCTCACTCCGGTAGCTCCTAGGGCCATGGAGGCGTGGTGGACCCCTTACAGGCGGGAGAGGTCTTGCTCTGTCTATAGGTGTTTTATGAATCCGTTTTAAGGTTTGTGTCCTGCTCATGAAGACAAGGCGGTGGAGACTTCTTGAAAATGGAATAAGGTTCTCCCTGTCTAGTCTCTGTTTCGGTGATGTATCTAGCATCATCGAAGGGCATGTGGAGGTGTGTCTCTCGAGGATCTTGTAGGATTCGCTTTAGTGCTAGTCTTTGGTGGATTGTTCGGATCTAGTCTTTTTTAGCAACCGATAGGAGCTCTGCCTTTTCATATAGAAGAAGAGAATTGACCAATTAATAAGGAAAAACTGGCGAAAACCAATACAACCGAGCAACGCACACCATCCCTGAGGCTGCGTACCAATCGAGCCGATGACTCCGCCTCCCAAGAGACCGGAGTTGACACCCTACACCACGACCCAGAGCTGCCGCTCCGGCTTACAAACAACACATACACACGGGCCCCGAGGCCGCGCACCAGCCGAGCCGACAACTCTGCCGCCCAAGAGACCAAAGTCGACACCCTACAAACAACCACCTCTGGAGCCGCCGCTCCGACTTCCACTCCAGCCCCGAGGCTGCGCACATTCGATCTGACGATTTTGTCACCCAAGCGACCAAAGTCGGCACCCTACATAAACTGAAGGAAATATCCCTAGAGGCAATAATAATGTTGTTATTTTATGTTTCCTTATTCATGATAAAGGTTTATTATTCATGGTAGAATTGTATTGTTCGGAAACTTAAATACATGTGTGAATACATAAACAAATACCATGTCCCTAGTAAGCCTCTACTAGACTAGCTCGTTGATCAAAGATGGTTAAGGTTTCCTAACCATAGACATGTGTTGTCATTTGATAACGGGATCACATCATTAGGAGAATGATGTGATGGACAAGATCCATCCGTTAGCTTAGCATATTGATCGTTCAGTTTATTGCTATTGCTTTCTTAATGTCCAATGCATATTCCTTTGACTATGAGATTACGCAACTCCCGGATACCGGAGGAATACCTTGTGTGCTATCAAACGTCACAACATAACTGGGTGATCATAAAGATGCTCTACAGGTATCTCTGAAGGTGTTTGTTGAGTTGGCATAGATCGAGATTAGGATTTGTCGTTCCGAGTATCGAAGAGGTGTCTTTGGGCCCTCTCGGTAGTACACATCATAAGAAGCCTTGCAAGCAAAGTGGCTAATGAGTTAGTTCCAAGATGATGTATTATAGAACGAGTAAAGAGACTTGCCGGTAATGAGATTGAACTAGGTATGAAGATACCGATGATCGAATCTCGGGCAAGTAACATACCGATGGACAAAGGGAATTACGTATGTTGTCATAAGGTTCGAATGATAAAGATCTTCGTAGAATATGTAGGAGCCAATATGGGCATCCAGGTTCTGCTATTAGTTATTGACCGGAGAGGTGTCTCGGTCATGTCTACATAGTTCTCGAACCCGTAGGGTCCACACGCTTAACGTTCGTTGACGATATAGTGTTATATGAGTTATATGATTTGGTGACCGAATGTTATTCAGAGTCCCGGATGAGATCACGAACATGACGAGGAGTCTCAAAATGGTCGAGAGGTAAAGATTGATATATAGGACGATGGTATTCGGACACCAGAATAGTTTCGGAGTGCACCGGGTGGTCATCGGGTCACCGGAAGGGGTTCCGGACAACCCCGGAGGTCTATGGGCCTAATGGGCCAAGGGGAGAGACACACCGGCCCACAATAGGGCTGGCGCGCCCCTCTCCCTGGCCGCTGGCCCTAGGAAGGAAAAGGGGGAGGGCTAGCCCCTCCTGCCTTCCCCACCACATGGGAGAAAGGAAAGGGGGGGTGCCACCCTCCCCTGCCTTTCCCCTCTCTCCTAGAAAAGAAAGGGGGAGCTGCTTGGGGGAGGACCCCAAGTAGGATTCGGCCTACTTGGGGGCGCCTCCTAGCTGGTCCCTCCTTCCCCCACCTATATATATGTGGGAGGGAGGCGCCACACAAGGATACAACATTGTCTTAGCCGTGTGCGGCGCCCCCCTCCACCGTTTACACCCTCGGTCATATTTTCGTAGTGCTTAGGCAAAGCCCTGCGGAGATAACTTCACCATCACCGTCACCACGCCGTTGTGCTACCGACTCATCCACTACTTCGTCGTCTTGCTAGATCAAGAAGGCTAGGATGTCACCGAGCTGAACGTGTGCTGAACACGGAGGTGCCGTACGTTCGGTACTCGATCGGTTGGAGCGCGAAGAAATTCGACTACATCAACCGCGCTGACAAACACTTCTGCTTATGGTCTACGAGGGTACGTAGACACACTCTCCCCTCTCGTTGCTATGCATCTTCATGGATAGATCTTGCGTGTGCGTAGAATTTTTTTGTTTTCCATGCAACGTTTCCCTACAGTGGCATCCGAGCCAGGTCTATGCGTAGATGATATGCACGAGTAGAACACAAAGAGTTGTAGGCGGTGATAGTCATATTGCTTACCACCAACGTCTTATTTTGATTCAGCGATATTGTGGGATGAAGCGGCCCAGAGCAACCTTACATGTCCACACACATGAGACCGGTTCCACCGACAGACATGCAACTAGTTTTGCATAAAGGTGGCTGGCGGGTGTCTGTTTCTCCTACTTTAGTTGAATCGAATTTGACTATGGGCGGTCCTTGAAGAAGGTTAAAACAGCAAACTTAACGAATCACCGTTGTGGCTTTTGCATAGGTAAGAACGGTTCTTGCTAGAAGCCCGTAGCAGCCACGTAAAACTTGCAACAACAAAGTAGAGGACGTCTAACTTGTTTTTGCAGGGCATGTTGTGATATGATATGGTCAAGACGTGATGTGATATATGTTGATGTATGAGATTATCATTTTTGTAATATCAACAACCGGCAGGAGCCTTAGGGTTGTCTCTTTATTGTATGAAATGCGAGCGCCAAGTAATTGCTTTACTTTATCGCTATGCGTTTGCAATAGTTGTAGAAGCAATAGTTGGCGAGACGACCCCAATGCAATGATGGAGATCAAGGTGTCGAGCCGGTGACGATGGAGATCATGACGATGCTTTGGAGATGGAGATCAAAAGCACAAGATGATGATGGCCATATTATGTCACATATTTTGATTGCATGTGATGTTTATCTTTTATGCATCTTATTTTGCTTAGAACGGCGGTAGCATTATAAGATGATCCCTTCACTAAATCTCAAGATAAAAGTGTTCTCCCCGAGTATGCCCTGTTGCCAAAGTTCGTCGTTTCGAAGCACCACATGATGATCGGGTGTGATAGACTCTACTTCACATAAAACGGGTGTAAGACAGTTTTGCACATGTAGAAGACTTGGCTTACACTACAAAAAAAGACACATCCGTGACATTTTGGGCCGAACAATTTTTTTTCTGTCATACTTATGACACTTCTATGACAATAATTGTGACAAAACACGGTATCATCATAGATGTGGTGGGGTCCTACTTCTATGACAAAAAATGGGTTTTTCATCCTGGGCGGGCCGGAGACGCAGCTGCATGACATTCTTTGGGCCGTCCATGATGGAAAAAACCGTGGTAGAAGCGAGGGCGAGAAAAATATCGGGGTGTTCCCGGTTACGGTGGGTGGTCGGGGCCGAGCGATGCGCGTTTCTCTCGTACACGCACGCGCGTGGGTGCGAGGCGTTGGGCTCTAACTGAACTCGAGCGATTGCACTGCAGGCTACGCGTTACTGAACCCGAACGATCGATCGATGGCTGTTAACTGAACCCGATCGAGTGATTCCTTCGCTACTGCTGCTAACTGAAGCCGATCGATGCTGCCTCTGGATGAACAGTGAGCATTGCTGGGGGTTTGGATGAACAGTTGCCGGTGGGGGTGGATGAACAGGACCCCGTGGTGTTGCCTCTGGATGAACAGGACCCCGATCGATCGAGCCGGTTGGGGCTGGATGAACAGGACCCCGTGGAGGGCAGGATGAACAGGACCACCCCGTGGAGGGCAGGATGAACAGTAGACGGTGGAGGGCTGGATGAACAGTAGCCCGTGGAGGGGTGGTTGAACAGGAGCCCGTGGAGAGGGCTGGTTGAACAGTAGCCGGTGGAGTAGCGCGCTATGGAGGCTGGATGAACAGGAGCCCGTGGATGAACAGTCGCATGTGGAGGCTGGAGGAGGTCGACGGTGGATGAACAATAGCCCGTGGAGGCTAGAGGGGGTCGACGGTGGAGATGAACAGTATCCCGTGGAGTCCCGTTTTGCGGTACGCCACACCCAACCGATGAACAGGACACCCGTTTCGACCGTAGCGCTCCAACACAAGTCCGTTTCCACCGTTTTGCGGTACGCCACACCCCTCCCGGTCAACAGGACCCCCGTTTC
Organism: Triticum aestivum; assembly: GCF_018294505.1. Classification (NCBI taxonomy): domain Eukaryota; kingdom Viridiplantae; phylum Streptophyta; class Magnoliopsida; order Poales; family Poaceae; genus Triticum; species Triticum aestivum. The sequence goes on from NC_057805.1 coordinate 315,284,226, forward strand.
GACCGTAGGAGGTCCGTTTCCTCCGTTTTGCGGTACGTCAGACCCCTCCCGATGAACAGGATCCCGTTTCGAACGTGGCCGGTTGAACACAAGGCCGTTTCCTCCGTTCTGCGGTACGCCAGGCCTCGTTTCCATCGGCTATTCCATCCAAGCCCTCCCGATGAACACGACGACACATTCCGTTCCGACCCAGTCGGTTGGCTCCCCATGAACACGACGACGACGCTGTTTCTCCGTTCCGACCCAGCCATGTACACGAGCCTTGGCCATACGTACACGCGAGTAGGTGTTCGAGACCCCGCCCGTATGTACGTACGTGGCCGTATTTACTTTCTTGCACCCTGGCCGCTATACGTCGTGTACATGCTACGTGCGCGCCTCTACATCGACACGTGCGCGCCTCTACATCGACCAGTATGTACGTACACGTCCGCGACCAGAATGACAACGCTACGTACGCTTCGACCAGGTGGGTCCCAACTGTCAGACACTTCCTTGCGTGCGAAGATGTAGCTGGTGGGTCCCAGCAGTCAGGGGACGAATCGTTTTTTTTGCCCGGACGCACTTCCTTGCGTGCGAAGATGTAGCTGGCGGGTCCCAGCAGTCAGGGCAAACGTTTTTTTCGCAAAATACGGTGGCCCGTCCGGTGGGTCCCCGCTATCAGGTGGAGGAATGATTATTTTGCGTGTAATAAGGAGGCATTTCCTTGCTGCGGCCGTGGACCCAGCTGTCAGCCTCTCCACGTACAGTACTCTTCCGATGGAAGTCGTTCCTTGACCACGTTGACCACGCCACGCCGAGAGCACCAGGGCGGTGGACGACGGCGAGGCCTAGGAAGGGGATGACGCGGAGCCGGGGAAGACGCGACAGTGGAAACCCGCGCCGAGAGGAGTACGAGGGTTCACTGGTTCGGCTGCGGTGTGAGGCTGCCGTCGCCGTAGGGCCTGGCCAGCGGTGGGAATAGTAGGGGGCGGTGAGGTCTCCGCGGCAACACAGCCGGCCACGAGAGGCAGGAGCATGTGGCACGACCGGCGCTGCTTTGGGCGGCTGGAGCAAGAAGACCAGAGGTTGAAGAAGCACTACGGCCGTTGGATAGACATCGTACGGTCACTGGAGCTAGAATCGTTCATATTGACTAAGTTGACAAAGCACTCCGTCCCCGTCAACTTAGTAGGCCCACAAGTCAGCCACCCACCAAGGTGGGTCCCAACTAGCAGGGGGAGTATTCATTTTTTTGTGCGTAATAAGGAGGCACTTCCGGTGGGTCCGAGCTGACAGCGGGGGAAACGTTTTTTCGTGAAATACGGTGACCCGTCCGGTGGGTCCCAGCAGTCAGGGGGAAATGTTTTTTTTTCACAAAATACGGTGGCCCATCCGGTGGGTCCCTGCTGTTAGGTGGAGGAATCATTATTTTCCGCGTAATAAGGAGGCACTTTTTTTGCTGCGGCTGTGGACCCAGCTGTCAGCCTCTCCACGTATAGTACACTTCTGATGGAAGTCGTCCCTTGACCACGTTGACCACGCCGCGTTTCGTTGCATGCATGCGTCCATGGGCGTGGTGCGTCCCCACTGTCAGCCTCTCACGTACAGTCATGTTCCGATGAATCTCGGTTGTTGACCACGTTGACCACACCGTGCTGAGTGCACCAAAGGCCGGTGGACGACGGCAAGGCCCCAGACTGGAACGACCCGGGGATGGGGAAGACGGGGCAGTGGAGTCGCAGATGGAGAGGAGTGGGAAACTTGACTGGTTCGGGTGCACGGCAGCATAGCCGCGATGCCGCCCACGGGAGACAGGAGCAAGAACAGAGGTTGAAGAAGGAGCACAGCTGTTGGATTAACATCCAACGGTCCAGCTGCTAGAATCATTTGTTGATTAAGTTGACAAAGCCCTGCGTACACGTCCGCTTAGTAGGCCCACAAGTCAGCCACCAAATCTGACGGGTCCTAGCTGTCAACGGGAGGAATAATTTTTTTCGCATAAAAAGGAGGCACTTCCTTCCGTGCGAAGATACAGCCGGTGGGTCCCAGCTGTCAGGTGGAGGAAACATTTTTTTCAGGTTAATAAGGAGGAACTTTCCTTGCGTGCGACCATGGACCTCGTGGGTCCCAGCCGTCAGGCTCTCCACGTACAGTCCTCTTCCGATGACTCTCGTTTGTTGACCACGCCGCACCGAGCGCAGCGAGGCGGTGGACGACGGGGAGGCCCCGGACGGGAACGACTCGGAGATGGGAAGACGCGGCAGTGGAGTCGCAGGTTGAGTGGAGGAGAAGGGTTATAACTGGTTCTGGTGCGGCGTGGGGCTGCTGTCGGTGGAGAATAACAGGAGGTGTGGAGGGGTGGAGGGATAGCCTGGCCAGCGGTGGGGTAGCGCTTCCCAGCGATGCGTGCTAAGCAGAGCCGCTAGCCGCCGGAGGCTAGACCAGGCAGTCCCGGCGACGCTGGAGGAAGAAGACGAGAGATTGAAGGTGCATGCCGACCAAGTTGACAACGCCCTGCGTAGGCTTCGACCTATTGGCCCACATGTCAGCCTGCAAAAATTTGGCATATATTTAACCCATGTTTTCTAGAATGTACAGTCCATTTGCTGGGCTGGGTGAACAAATAATTTCGCGTTAATGCGGCCCATTTATATTATCTAAGAAATCCCAGCCCATTTACACTTCTTTCAAATACACGAATTAGCTGGGCTCGTTATATATATAATGTTATGTTAGAAGGAGCAATTAATATCAAAAATAAACCGGAGAGGCACATTTTTTATATACATAATTAACAAATTAGCAAGTTATTGCTCAAAATAAAATGAGCGCGTTATTATTACATTGGTCCTTAAAATCTTCGCAAGCTTTTGTACGCAATCACAAGGATTTTCCTTGCCTGTGAGTCAAAAACAACCAGGATTTTCCTTGCCAACTTCTGTTAAACATTTACTTTTATAAGTTAATAACACGTGAGATGTTTTCATAATGTATATATAAGTCTCTATAAAATATACGATAATAGTAATAATATAAATATATATAATGTGGTTAAAAAAATACATTGGGTTGTCGATCTTTAAGAAAAAGCCCATAGGCCAGTATGGACCTCAAAAAATAAGTTGAAACCACTGTCACCTGTATGTCGTGGGCTATGCATGTTAAAATACAAAACCTAGGCCTAGCTGATACTTGTTCGCCCTCTGGAAAAAAATGATACCAGATCCCCGAGCGAACTGGATTATAGAGGGGGCCGGCGGCATGACTAAAGAAGCACATCAGGACAGATTTTTTTTCTTCAGTGGATGGCTCTCGATGGCTTTTTTTACTTGCCTCTGCACTATACAACTTGTATTTTTAGCCTCCCAGTCCGTGGTGGACCAGCAGCCCATTTGCTGGGCGGGCCAACCTACAGAAACCAGCACTCGATTTTTCATCAAGCCCCAAAAACAACGCAGTACTATGTTTCTTTTGAGGCCGAAAACATTACGACAGGGGTTGAGCGGGGGAGAGGGCAAGACAGAGCAAAAAGATTAAAAAGAGCTGATGCGCCGTTGCTACCCTAACAAAGCAGGTGCAATTCTTCTCGGGAAGAAGGTGTGCCGTTGCACCCACACGTCACATACCCCAATAGTAGGCATACTAACAAGTTCACACACAAGCACAACAGAAAAGGTAAACATTCGTATCAAACTCAGGTTCACAGGACACGTTCATATTCATAGCCAACATTCACTATCAACAACTCAAAAGATTCATATATACACAAGTTCAGCATGTCTATGGATCCAAATGATTGATAGATCACACAACAATATTCATAGATAATTCACAAAAAGATTCAGATATACACATGTTCAGTATGTTTATGCATCCAAATGATTGAGATCACAGCCAATATGATCCATGGACGAACTTTAATTACCAAGGGTACAGACTGGTAAATGGTGTTCAGTCGGAGGTACTTCTTGCTAAAATTAATGCTTGTACGAGTAAACTTTCGAGTACATAAGAGGCAGCACAGACAATCTGAACTTTGCTTGTAGGTTTATCCTCAAATAGTGGCCTCGTGCCGAGGGAGGTTTGAGCAACTTGACCACTACTTTCATCCAACTAGTTTACTGGCTCATCTTGGTCCTGTAGCTCGCCAAAAATTCTAAATTGGAGACTGGTAAATGGTGTTCAGCCGGAGGTACTTCTTGCTAAAATTAATGCTTCTACGAGTAAACTTTCGAGTACATAAGAGGCAGCACAGACAATCTGAACTTTGCTTGTAGGTTTATCCTCAAATAGTGGCTTCGTGCCGAGGGAGGTTTGAGGAACTTGGCCACTACTTTCATCCAACTAGTTTACTGGCTCATCTTGGTCCTGCATCTCGCCAAAATTCTACATTGCAGACGAGAAAGGAGGCGGTTGAGAAAATGAACCACCCAAATTTTTTGTGCAGTTCAACTGAAATGGAGCATCCCTGGCGTGCAGACTGATTAAGTGCCAGATGAATATACGCGTCAACCAACTTGTCTGGAATCTTTAGACTCCATGCCATACACTTCGCTACCATATGTGCAGATAACCAAAAGGCACAAGTTGGGACCAAAGACTGGACTGCGTTTTTCTGGGCTATGCGCCAAGCAATATTTTTGGCGTTCACTCTCCTAATACTTGGAGTTTAACAATTGGTTGACGTCGGTTGATACTCAAATGAATATAGGCACTTCTTCTTGTCAACATCGATGCTTGTCTGAGTGAACTTTGGAGTACATAGCAGCAGCATAAGTACCTGTCCATTTGATCTTTTTGTGCAGTTCTACTGAATTACCCGATGTAATGATTTGCCTGCGAATTCAGGCTCCAAGTTACTCCTTTATGAAATCGGCAAACAGTAGCACAATACCAAATTACCAATACATATGACAAGCACAATAATCAAGATAAAGACCAGTACCAACCTGTGTGAGGTAGCATATCAATTACTATTTCATTTGACTGGAAGCCGAGATAAGCCAAGCGACTGACAGCAAAGAAGAATGCAAGCCGAGATTAGCGACTAACAGGAAAGGAAGGAAGCTGTCGAGGCAATGAAGCACCCAAAGTTTTTGTGCAGTTCCACCAAAATCAAGCATCCCTATTGGCACATATGTTGAGAGAGTGAGATTACTGTAATAGTGGGACTAGTTGATGAAACATACACTGACAAATAGAAGCACCCTCATTATCTTAATGGGTAAAGTTAGCATTCCCTCCCTGCTCCACCACATGATTCACCTCATAGACAAACATACACACGTACACGATTCAGCATAGGGTGCTACTAAAGATTTGTTTAACTCCGACAGGAAAATTAGGCAGCAATAAATTAGTGGTACTTAAGTACTCCTAATTAATTAAGTGAGACAGCAGAAGTGGAAGGGCTCCTTGGAGGATCGTCTCACATGTAAGGTAGTCGTTGCCGGAGCCCTTGAATGGCCTCGACTGAGGCCTCTGGCTTCAGCAAGATCGCTTTGGCACTGTTTACTCTTCTTCTTCTTCCTCTTCATGCTCTGTTTCTCAGTCTCCTCACCAGTTGGTGAAACCAAGTACATGATTGGCCTTCTATTTCAGAATTGGTTTTGTCACTGAGGGAGTACAAGTGTACTAGTAAAAAATAGCATTATTTTCTCATGGCAGTCGCAAAATAGAGATGAACACATGCATTAAATACCATTCTTACCTAAAGGAAGGTTATGGTGCCAATATGGATGATGAGGATTGGAACACAGATCTCCCTTTGTGCAGTTCCACCGAAATGAACCAACTGTTCCATTCAGACATTCCAGTTAAACAGCACAAAAGTCACTTCTTTTAAGAAGAGTTTTGTGCAGTGCACCAAAAGGTCACAACAGCAACCAGGTGAAATGGATATCCTTGTTTGCACAAAAGCTACAGAGGAAACAGTCAAAGTCTCAAACAATTACAGGCAAAAACATTTGGCTAAACTCGTCATGGCTTATAACAGTGGCATGACTTCGTTTTTACCAGGGGCATTAGATTAAGAACAGCTAAATATTTGGTATAAGGGCATGGGACAGTGGGTGCACCAGCAGTCCAGCACCATGCACCTAAATAGGGGCATAAAGTGGTGATTCATAGTTTGTTGCCCCGAGAAACAAACATCCAAGAAACATATCTGGGTTGGTCCCATTTTTGTTCACTCTAGCCACCTACTCCTATGTGTGGATAGCAAATCTAGTCCTGGTCATACCACTGTGTATAGCGTTACCCCTATATTTGCCTTTTCGACCAAGAGACCGGTTGGATGACCAGTCTGTACTACTTTCACCCCCTTTCCTTCCTATTTGTACCAAGTCCGATGTACTACATACTAAATTCCCCCACCCCCACTTTATTTCTTGTTTGAACCAAGTACAAGATTTGACTCCATGAAGTAGCTTTACCTCTAACAATAGAAGAAGAAAATAGGTGACGTTGGACCATCCGATCGAGAGGGGCTGAGAGGTAGAAAATGATGCACATGCAGCGACGTAGCGAGCTGAGGAAGTAGAGCTAAGGCGGTTTCGAAGGAAGATATACCTGAAGGTCGTCGGGATGTGGATAGGTGGGCGGCGGGAGGCCGGATCCGCCCACTCTAGGGCAACGACGAAGGGATCGGAGGACCTCTTGCGCTGGCGCTCGGCCAGAGATAACGGTGCGGTCGGTAGTGGGTCTCCTCCCTCGCTGTCGACGATGGCCTAAACGCTGCCCCTCCTCCCCTTCACTGGCGGAGGGGGATACGTCCGGATCTGTAACCAGTGGTGAGGATAGAAAGACAGTGTTTTTTGAAGGGAGAAAGACAGTGTTACCACCCCTATCTTGTTTAGATCTGGAGAGGATGAGAGTGTGTGAATAGAGCAACCCTAGCAAGCAAGCGCGGAGGCTACGGCCTATATATACGTAGTGGGTAGTTTTCCTTTTCACTCCATCAAAACAATCGTTTAAAATTGTGTACTACGTGCCAGGTCGCCTTTTTTTAGTTGTTGATTGTTTTTTAAGATAGCTACCCGCTTGTTCCAAGTGGTGTTACGGTGTGCCAGGTCGCACTTTTTTTGAGGGTGCCAGGTCGCACTTTGTATCGTTCAAGTCTGGTACAAGTCCCTCCATTAAATGAACAACCACCCCCTCGTAAAAATTGTGAACAAGCCCACGGCTAAAATTATCGGAAACGTGGGTTGCCCCAACATGCATTATTATTTATATTTTCTACTCCCTCCGTTCCTAAATATAAGTCTTTTTTATTAGCCACACCTAAGACAACATTTTTTTTATTAGCAGTGAACCCCACATGTCATAGACACAAAAAGTGTGGCAAGATTCCCTTAGGCAAGCCAAAGTGTGTCTAACAATTTGAGCAACTCAAGTTAGGCAAGTGTGGGAAAAATAATGTGGCAACATAAGACAAACATAGTCACAATCCAAACAGCCCCGTAATTTTTTGTGACATGCATGAAAATTTGGTTAGTTAAATTTATAGTCAAAATTTGGCAAGGTGCATCAAATCAACACATGCAAGTATCAAAAGGGAGGTCACGGCATGCATGCATGCGTTGTACTCCCTCCATTTCCAAATAAAAGTCTTTTTAGAGATTGCAACAAGTGACTACATACGAAGCAAAATATGTCTACATACATCCGTATGTAGTAGTCCATTTGAAATGTGTAAAAAGACTTATATCGGGTGCAGTGCTTTGATGTGTCGCGTCAACTCGTACAAGACCGAGCTCGCGCATGAGCGTGCTGGCTGGCAGGATAGTAGGAGCTTTCGCTACACGCTTCTTGACGGCGGCGAACTTGCGGATGGAGTTGACCATCATGTCGTCCATGCGAGAGGCGAAGCCGGCGTCGGCGAGGGCTACGACGCCGACGGTCGCCAGCACCATCTGGAAACGCTGTGCGGTGCGGGGCCGCAGGCCGGCGCCTTGGATGATTTGGCACAGCCGACTGCCGCTCGCGACCATCGCCTCCATAGGTGCTTCTGGCTTCTGGTCACTTGGTCTTGGATTGGAGTGAGCAGTGTTGCGCAGTGATTGAGAAAGAATATTTATTGTCAATCTAACCCTACCATCCATACACCTCTTTGGTTTAGAGTTAGTTCACGGCTAGAATCTAACTCTAACCTCTAACTGAGTTAGTAGAGTTCTCCTCGTCTCGGTTCATCGCCATCATACTTTCCCCATTTCTGTGTTTTCAGTATCCTGCGAATCAAAGAGGCCCTTAGACTGGTTTAGGTCCGGTAGTTTTTTATAAATGTGTTATGTCCAAAATTTAATGAACGTGCTCCGGTTTCGATGAAAATAATCTGGTTTCATGTAGTAATTCATTTATTTATTTATTCTTCTGCGGGGGGTTTGCATGTAATTCGTGAGGTCTGAAATGTAAACTACCCTGGCATATGCTCCGAGTCGTGCATGCACTACGACCCAGATGCTCTATGTCCCACATGTCGGCGAAAGGGTGCATGTGGAAATATCCTAGGAGTACATATAGGAGGATAAATGCGTGAACAAATATGTAGCGGTGAAGCATAGCTGCGGTTCGAAAAGGAGACCTAAAGTGATGCTATGTATGGGTCGCACGCACCCAACTAGTGGTAGTACTAGACATACGACTGCTTTTTCCCTAAAAAAAGAGGTACGAGTGCTCAGTACTCCTATTCTATCAACGCGAGTCCCATCTGACAACAACGTGTGTGCTACAGCTAGCTCTTCTCCCTCGTTTCTCTCTTCTAATTCTAACTCAGCCGACGCCCGGTGGGCGGGGTGGGGATTTGTCGATGGTCGGTTTGTTCAACTGCGGCCCCACCTCACAGTGAAAACGTTACTACTGGAATAAAAATCCCATATACTCCTATACTAATAAAACATTAAGGCCACGAGGCGATGCAGTGCTGGTTACAGGAGGCAAGAAGAAGAGATGCATCCATCGACGACGTCCACCTCCTCGACTCAGGGCGCCGGCCCACCGAACGGCGGCTAAGTAGCAGCGGCTTTCGTGGCCAGGCCGACGTGCTTCATAACAATGGCGTTCAAATGTTCCAGCCGCTGGAAGAAGGCCAACGTCTTTATGTCCTTGCTGGCCTTGTAGTGGCCTATGTAGACGATTTCCTCGTAGACGTGGATGTGCAGGTCGACATTTTCTTGCATGGCGAGGCGCTGCGCGACGAGCGCGACCTCCGGCAACTGCAGGGCCACCAGGGCTTGAAAGAGTTCGTCACCATGGAGGCCGATGAGGGTGGCAGGCAATGAGCCTGGGTGCGCGGGCTGGAGCAGTACGGCAAGGTCGTCCGCGCGCTTCTTGACGGCGGCGAACTTGCGGATGAAGTTGACCATCATGTCGTCCATGCGAGAGGCGAAGCCGGCATCGGCGAGGGCTATGACGCCGGCGGTCGCCAGCACTGTCTGGAAACGCTGCGCGGTGCGGGGCCGCAGGCCGGTGCCTTGGATGATTTGGCACAGTCGACTGCCTCTCGCGTCCATCGCCTCCATAGGTGCTTCTGGCTTCTAGTCACTTGGTCTTGGATTGGAGTGAGCAGTGTTACGCAGAGAATGAGGAGTAGAAGGATTGGAGTGGCGGGGCGCCTTTATATGAGAATCCAAACTCTGTTGCATTCACATCGTGCTGGCTCTATTCTGCTTCTCCAATTAATTCCCTCTGCATGTAGAGTAATTTGAGGATGCATCATTGATCGTTCAACGTCTCGGGAACCGCTACCCTCTCCCTCCTTGGCATTCAAACACCTATGGAGGCGACTGCCGCTCGCGTCTATCGCGTGTTAGGAGACATTCCCGTCGACGACGAGGTGGCTATGGTGACTTCATAAATTTCAAGATGATAGTAGTAGTATACTCAATATTGTGCACCGCGACCAAGGCCGAGAGGAAAACGAGAGAACTACGTATTTATTTACGGTGTAGATTCACTCATTTTGCTCCATATGTACTCCGTCTCGGTGTAGTCTAGTCACTTGTTGAAATCTCTAGAAAGACAAATACTCCTTTCTGGTTTACAGGGCTATACTAGCAAGTACTTACTACAATAGTGGGCTCACATAGCAATTTTGTCTCATGCAAGAGCCTGGCTATATGCGTGCTCCAAGGTTCGCAACTGCCACGTTCGGGTTGCACTTGGCTCTTCGCCTCTTCGAGAAGACGAACAATGATGTTACTACTACTGCTTCTACAGTATCGAATCCACTGCTGCATGTCCGTCCACCGCGAGCGGGAGGGATAGCTTGTTGTAGTACTATATAAGCAAAAGCATGTCCTCGTCTGCGAGCCACCGCGCGCATGGGCGAGGGAGAAGGCGTGTAGTAGTAAAATCAAGCTTCTCCTCGTTGTACGAGTTGACGCGACACATCATAGCACTGGCCCCACATGGTTGCCTCTAAACTTGGCTGAAAGACCCGCAATGTACAATACTCCATTTGTTGCAACCTCTAACATTTACCCCACCACAAATTAAAATATATATTCCTGTCTTGACCAGATGAGCGTGCAAACTAGAATCACCAGGATGACAGGTAGGGCCAGAAGATAATTTTAATCAAATAAATATAGCATAGAGCCGACCCCAACGATTTTAAGCTTACAGGCACGGTACACGCTATCCTAGACTACTCTACACATGAAACTGCCACACGAGCGTCCGGGCTGCGCTTGGCTCTTCGCCTCTTCGGGAAGTCGAACAAAATGATGGAGTACTACTGCAGTGGAGGAGTACTACAGTATGCTTCTGGCCATCTGACACCGATTGAACTACTGCATGTCCACCGCGTACGGGAGGGAGAGCGTGTAGCGAACGAAAGCTTCTCCTAGTCCTGCCAGCCACCACGCTCATGGGCGAGGGAGGGACGCAGCTTCATTGAGTTACTGCTCCTGCCTTTGCGTCCATGACAGGTGGGCCCAATAGGTCGGTGGCCCACCTGTCATGCAGCCAAAGGCAGGTGCGGTTAAGGCGAGAGGGCGTTGTAGTAATCAAACTTCTCGGTCTTGTACGAGTTGACGCGACACATCAAAGCACTGCACTCGATATATTTCATTAATTTGCGTTTACTGATGCATTAATTACAACGCATGCATGCATGCCGTGACTCTCCTTTTGATACTTGCATGTGTTGATTTAATGCACCTTGAAGTAGTATGAATATGTGACGGTAAAGCTTTGTAATGCCCCGGCCCTAATAAAGCGAGATATGGTTGTGCACGAGGAGGGCGAGATCATGCAGACGGAACAGGACCCGACGATGGAGCTCTCTATGGTCTCGATGGACCTCACCCTGCTCCACTGCCCCTTGTGCCTCCGCCCCTTGAAGCCTCCAGTGTATGAGGTTCGAATACACCTCGTCCGTTCGGCTGATCGAGCAAGGTGCAGGTTTCTTGATTGATGTGTTGTTCGATTGATTTGTGCAGTGCAAGGGAGGGCACCTGGCTTGCGCGGAATGCTGGGTCGAGTGCCCCGGGAACCAGTGGCAGTGCCAGAAGTGCGAGCGCGGCGGTGGCTTCGACGTGCGGAACACGGCGGTGGACGCCGTCCTCTCCTCGGTGAGGGAGGAGTGCCCGCACGAAGGCTGTGGGCTCTACGTCACTTACCACAAGCTTGCCGATCACGAGAGCGTGTGTCCGCTCGCGCCCTGCAAATGCCCTGTGCCCGTCTGCGGCTACGAAGGCCCGCCACCGTGGCTCTCCCACCACATCAGCACCGTGCATCCCATGCCCGTGCACAGGATCCAGTACGGCAAGGCGCTCCAGTTGCAAGTGCCACTTTCGGAGCCACGGCTCTTGCTGTTCGCGGAGGAGGACGGCCGCACGTTTTTCTTGGTCGGCGGCGTGCTCGACATCGGCGCACCTATCACCGTGTCGGTCATCTGCATCAGAGCGGGGGCGTCCCCACTACCGCACTACGTGGCCAAGCTATGGGCGAACGGCCTGTCGGGGGAGCCCAAAGGCAGGACCGACGCCGTCAAGGTGGAAATGAAGGTGACAAGCACCAGGGATCCCGACGACGTCGCCGTGCAGGAGCTGACCTTCTTCACAGTTCCGCCCAAGCTGCTGGCCGGGGCTAAGCTGGTGTCCCTCCACATTCAGATTGACAAGCTCACATCCTAAATGATTCTACAGTGCCTTCTATTTATCTTAGTAATATGCTAATATAGGGGTTAGCTCAGTCTACTTTAGCTTAAGAGATGGTGGGTTTTGGTGGCGATGCAGCAATTACCTCGACATCAGATCAGCAGTGAAAGTAATTTTGAATAGTCGAATGGATATTTTGTGTCTGTTGGATATAAAGATCCTCTGGGTAAGAAGTAATAGCTTATATGCTTTTTTCGAAACGGAACAGCGATACTAGTATAATTTTTGTTGACATGCACTAATATTTTCGAAACGGACGTCGGGCTGTAGCTAGAAGGGTGGTTGGGACGCGACATCGACCCATACCGCGGTGACCCCCGATTGGGACGCACCGACTATGGATTTTCTCCCTCGCCGATGTCGACCGCGTCTACGCAGAACATTGTTCCCTTCCCCCAGCTGCGGGATCAGGCCGGATATGTGACCAGCGGTGTGGCCACCGTCGTTCTATGCTTGTGAAGAGAGCAACCCAAGCAAGCAGGCTTGTAGCTTAGGCTCCTGCTAGTGTATATATATAGTGGTTTTCTTTTTCTCTCCATATCAACCATTTTATATTGCGTACGTGTCATTGAAGAGTGAAATGATGGTTGCTTCTTCCGACTAACTTACTGTGTGATTTGACTACTCCTTTAGTGGCCCCTACACGTACTCCCCCTATGTGTATGCAACAGTCACACATACACATGGACGCAAAAACGCGCGCGACGCCCTAATGCATGCATGTCCGAGCACACGACGAAACACACACGGTCACGCTCAAGTGCTCAACCTACACGTGCATGCACACACATACTCAGCCAGGGTGAGCTAGTGACCGTATAAACACCGAAAAATGTATATATTGAGCGCAATGAGCATATTATGAAGTCCACTGACAGTATTTTTATAAATATACAGTGACAGACAGTGTATTTATCTCGTTTGAAATTAAGCCATATTAACCGGAGAGGAGGCAGTATGGACTAGCATTACTTTGGTGTGTCCCGTCAACTTGCCGAACAAGGAGAAGCTTGCAGGACGGGAGAAGATTGCGCACGGTGGCTCGCAGGACAAGGAGAAACTTTGACTAATGCAAGCTATCCTTCGCTCAGGCGGTGGACGTGCAGCAGTTAATTCGGTGTCAGATTGCCAGAAGCATACACTATACTAGTACTATTATTGTTGCACTTCGCGAAGAGGCGAACAGCCAAGCGCAAAGTTTACTAGTACTACTACTATAGTCTATAGAGGTACTATACTAGTACTAGGAACTGGATGGAGGAGCGTCTGCACTCTTATTATATTTTTAAAATGTGATAAAGCGATCTTCAACACATTTGGTTCTCTTCGAGGGTTCTCGCATGTGATAATGGAAGTTGATTGCATGGAACACTCGCCACAATTCTCGCTTAATTCTGGCTCATATCCTGTTACAAATAGGAGCGTTCGGTAATATTTCCTCTCTTTTTTGTTATTCAGCATGTAAACAGGTCAGCAAACCTTGCGGCACATCTTTGTGCGAACCGTGCTTGCTGCACTTTGAATGTGGCCGAGAGCTGGCTTGATGAAACACCTCGCTTCCTACTTCTTTTTTTGCGGGGTACCTCGCTTCCTAGTGACCAGTGTCTTGGCTGATCGTCCTAAGAATGCTTATATATGAATAAAGCTCTCTCATTTACCCGCAAAAAAGATTAAGCCATATTAACCGGAAAGGAGGGAGTATGGACTAGCACTACTTGTTGGTGTGTCCCGTCAACTCGCAGAATGAGGAGAAGCTTGCAGGACAAGGTGAAGCTCGCTTACGCCTTTTGACTAATGCAACGTACCCTCGCCCAGGCGGTGGACATGCATCAGTTCATTCGGTGTCAGATTGCTAGAGGCATACACTGTAGTACCGAACATGCGGAGTACCATCATTGTTCGACTTCACGAAGAGGCGAAGAGCCAAGCGCAAGGTTTAGTAGTACGAGTAGTACTACTACTAGAACCACATGGTGGAGCCTCTGTACTCTTATTTTTCTTAATCTTTGACTAGCAATGTCCCCGCCCGTTGCAACGGATCCAAAATAGAATAATGCATGTTCATGAACTTCAAAGAAAAACATTATAGTTTTGATGTATATATATCACTCAAAGTATATTAGGTTTCACGCAAAATATATTCCTCGTGGCTGTTTCGATGAGGTGAGGGGGATGTGATTGGTTTCTGGATACTACAGGGTTTTCTGCAAATTATAGCAGAGAAGAGGGGTCTTGTTGCAAAAACATCACAACTTACCTCACAGACGTTAGATGCGGATCTGATGGTCAGAAGTGACAGATGGCAGACACACCATCATCACCAACTGAGTCTTTTATAGAAGTATCTTTGATAAAGTACACATTTATTCCGGAGAAGGGCAGAAAACGGCAGCCCAACATGTAATGATGATATCGATCAACCATGCTCGAATATATCTTGGCCTCCGTGCGAGCCCGTCTGTGTGTTCTCGCTCCTCATCTCTCTCAAGGAACGGCGGGTTGGCCATTTTGCCGTCAATTGAGATCGGTTTGCTCACACTCCGGTCCCACATGTCAGTGATATGCCAAGAGGAGGTGCGTTGACCGACTGGCCATACGCGTACTTGGTTTTGCACCTTCATACTACTCCTCCCTCCGTCACAGTTTACAGGGCGCGCTTCATTATGATGCATTTCTCTCGATGCATTTCCACCATAGAGAGACTTTAGACGCGTTTGGTTTAATGCTCAATTAATTAGGGCATGGTAACCGCAATTTTCTCTGGATGTAGTACTATGGAGTGGAGTAAGTGCATGCATGTGTCTATCCGGGGTGGAAGCACTGCATGCATGTGTGTACGCATTATTTCCTCTAGTAATAGATGCCGTGCTATAACTACCAATGCTATTTTCAGGCCGATCGCTAGTCGCCTTGGTCCCAGAGATTTTCTCTTTTTCTGAAGCGCGCTCTATAAACAGTGACGGATGGAGTAGTATGAGCGGATTCAAAGAAGAGCATATTGATGGTTGCTTCTTCCGAGCAACTTACAGTGGGAAAGGTGGGGCTTATGATTTGACTGCTCATTACTCACTATTAATGCGGCGCAACGACCGGTCTGAGTCTCCCATGCGGCTGTGCACTACCCCCTCGGTTCTTAAATATACTCCGGAGTATTTGTCTTTATAGAAATTTCAACGAGTGACTACTCAAATATTTGTCTTTTTAGAGACTCAAATGGACTACTACATACAGATGTATACAGACATATTTTAGAGTGTAGATTCACTCATTTTGCTCCGTATGTAGTCACTTGTTGAAATCTCTAGAAAGACAAATATTTAGGAACGGAGGGAGTACACATACGAAGCAAAATGAGTGAATCTACACTCTAAAATATGCCCATTTGAAATTTGTAAAAAGACAAATATTGTTGATGACAGTTGCGACGACAAAAAAGAAGCATATTCCTTGTCCTAAGGGAAGATAACAACACGGTTGTGTTTGTCTAAAACGGTGTGAGGACGAGATTGCAATATGGAAAGTACGCCGGACGAGCTACGGTTTGTGCAAAGAACTATGGAAGATCCACATGCAGCGACGTGGGAAGACGGGCAGTGGAGCAAGGCCGGAGGGGATACCTGGAGGTCGTCGGGATGTAACTAGGTGAGCGGCGGCGGGCGGGATCTGCCCATACGGCGGCAGTGAGCAGGTGGCGTAGGCCCTACCGCGCTGGAGCTTGGTCAGAGAGAACGGCGTGTACCGCAGATCGGGACGTGCTGCCTCTGCGCCGTTGAACGGAAAAACGAGGATGCGGCCGGATCAGTGACCAACGGTGAGAGAGAGAGAGAGAGAGAGAGAGAGAGGCCACCACAGCCTTGTGTGAGATACTTTGAAGAGAGACAAACCAGGAAGGGAGGCTCCATTGTATATAGTGGAGCGGACTACCTTTTTTCTCCATAAAAATCGGTTTATATTCTGTGTACGTGCCATTGAGCGATATAACTTTATTTAAAAATAACGCGCCAACGCATCAAGTCAAACTTTGTTTCGTGCACGCGTGGTACACGACCTCCGTAGGTAAACAACCGCTACACGCGTTCAAATTAGCACGTGGGCTGCCATTTCGTACAGAAATGAGCTCCACCGTGTACCCGCGCGGGTGTGGCTGGGCACGAAGCGTGAGTACGTGCACGGTGCACCTATTCTCTTCTTGTATACATACACCACCTACGTGGGGTTGTGTGAGAGAGATACAAACGTAGAGAGATATAGTGTGTGGGTTCGTGAGAGTTTTTTTGGGGGGGGGGGGTCAATCAAAAAATGTAACATATGCAATGTGTGTGAAATAGAGTCCTGGATATATCATATATATAGAGGGGGCGATCCACGAGAAGAGAGTGGAGGTATCATTGGCTTGAGGTGTCCATAATATCGAAGAGAGGGATGATGTGTGTGTGTGTGTGCACGCGCGATCGATAAAGAGTGCCATCGAATTTGTGTGTGCCCACGTCAAAGATATAGAGTGGCCGGCCTACTGGAACGTGAGAGGGGACAGGTGCAGTTTGTCTCTGTTGCATGGATACCTACCTACAGCGCTCGACTATCGGTGTGTGGTGGGGGGGGGAGGGAGGCCTAATTAACTATAGAGGTACAATGGCTGGTATATGTGTGGAGGAGGAGAGAGGCCTACCTCATGTATTAAGGGAGATCGATCTACCTCATGTATTAAGGGAGATCGATCGGCATCCATGCATATGTGTAGGAGAGGAATAAGGTTGGGAGAGAGATAGAGCTAGAGTGTTGGAGGGGGTGGTAGTGGAGTTGCTTCTAACAAGTGGTGGGATAGGCTTGCTAGACAACCGGAGGGCACGCCTGCAATATCAATAAGAGAGGGGATGGCTGCCTGTTTATGCATGTGCGTGTGAGAGACGGGTCAGGAGGCATGCACGAATGATGGGGGGGCGATATGGCTGTGGTAAGCAGACATAACTACATAGGAAGATCAATCGTCCTTTGTCAGAGAAAGGAGAGACATAACTTGTGAGGTACGTCGATCAATGGGGGGGAATAGTTAAAGTCGACCTAGGTATATGTTGGGAGATCGATCGGTATACATGCATGTGTGTGTTAGAAGCAAATGAGGCACGGGGAGAAGGATAGAGAGAGAGAGGGACGCATCTAGGAGGTGGTGCGAGAGTCATACTATATCGAGGGGGAAGGAGTGTGCGAGTATGAGATCGATGAAAAGAGTGGTGGGAGTGAGGCATGGACGGAGATAAGAGAAGAGGGGAAGCTTGTGTTTGTGCTAGGCACACCTGGCTAGAGAGGCATATCGGTCGATGTGTGCCGTAAAGAAGGAGTTGGGGGGGCCTACACACACCATGGGTGAACTACCTAAAGTGAAAAGACGAATTTGCGCGATGGAGCTAGAGAATGCTGAGGGAGGGTTAGAGGGATGCGGGCGTCTGCATGCACGAGAGAAAGTTAGCGCTAGCTAGCTACAAAGATAAGAGGATTGTGTGGGTGTAAAAGATGAATAGAGATCATACTTCATTATAAAAAGCGAATTCGGATATTTGAAGAATTTATCATAGTGTTTTAAACCGATGCATGTGTGGATATATATAATGCTGATACACATGGTGTGGTTATGAACATGTTATACTACATATAATATATTTTATCTCTACTCTTATAAAAAAACGGAGTTGTTGATGATGGTGCCATCCTGCAATATAGGCCGTCCGATTTATATCTGACGGATAGGAAGGAAACTATGGCAATTTTGAAAAAACATACCCACACCCCTCTCCATATTTGCAAATTAGGCCTCCCCTTGATCATGTTGATGTTCTGTGGAACGCATGGACATCTTGCTAGTACTACGGATAACATATAGAACATTGATCATAATTTGGGCTAAGGTGTGGCTTTTGCAGCTCAGGTCTAAATACTTGTCATAATGTAGGGGGCGGGGCACTATACTATGTGTGATAAACATGGTGTACACGTATGGAACATGGTTTAGATTATGAATATATAGTTAGTACATCAAATGTACTATTATTTGGAATCAACATGAAGTGTATTAAAAAAAAGAATTCGAGTTCATGTAGTACAGATAGTTCATATCTATCTCTATAGTAATCATGTGGTGTGTTATTAAGGTAATACACGAATGATGGTTGAAGTTGGCAACAATCATGATTGTAGATTGTTATTGAAGTAGAGAAACGAATTCAAATTCAGTTCGAATTGCAACGGTAGTATAGACATTTGGAATGCACTAAAATGTTGGTATGAGTAGGTTACATGCATTATACAGCAAGCGAAAAAATTTAATTGGACATAACATGGATTCATACTACCGAATAGCATTTAATTGCACTAAATTATTGGTATGAGTAGCTTTAAATAGCATTTTTATAGTAAAACGGGGCAAGACTCTCTCTTTGTGTGGTGTGAATAGTTTTATTTTTTTCGTTTTCTTTTTGGTTGAGGGAAGTGCGAATTGATTTGGTACGTACAAGTACAATATTACACGTTAGGCTTGTCCCTAAAATTCAACCCGCGCCTTGTTATATCCCAAAAATTCAGATATTGTGCTCCCGAAACTGGCGCCTTCACAACCCGCGCCTTGCTATCCCGAAATTACAACGCGCGCGAAAACTCCCTCCAGCTGCCAAATCCCGACACGCGAAATCCCCCTTCTAACCCTGAGCCGAAAGGGCCGCTAGTTCAAATCGGTGCAGGGTACTTTTGTAACACACCCTACATTTTGGACAAGCGCGTCCCTAAGTCATGGTTCAACCCCTCCCATCGCCTCCTTTTTGCCATTCAAAATCCCAGGCTGCCATAACCTCTCCGCTCTAGCCGCGAAACCCCACCCTCCTCTGTCTGCCACCTCACCGCTGCCCAGCCGGAGCCTCTTCCCCGACGACATCGTCAACCGCAACAGCTCGACGTCCCTCGTCCACCTCCCCAGATGAGGATCCGTCGTCCATCTCGTCGTCCCGCCGGTTCAGCCGCTCCGTCCTCCACCTCCAAGGAGCTACTCCAATGATCGCCTCGCCTATCGCAGCTGCTCCATCCCCACAGCGTCGCCTTAACCTGCTCCACCGGAACCGCAGCATCCTCACCGACTCCTCGGACGAAGCCGAGGCCTACTCGGCGCCACCAAAGAGGTTGAACACTCATCGCATCGCACCTTCTCCTTAGCTCGACCTCCCAGCACCGACGGTGCTCCATCCCGCACCCCCATGGAGCGGCTACCTTGAAGCCGGCGCCGCAGGTGACATCTCCACGGCGGCTCTCCCCCAGTGCGAGGCCCCTTCAGCGGCGGCGTCCATACCAGCCGGATCTGCTGCTACTGCTCCGTCTCTCGCTCGCTCGCTCGCGCTGCTGCTGCTGCTCCGGCTCTCGCTCGATCGCTCGCTCGCCCAGCTGCTGCTGCTCCGGCTCTCGCTCGCTCGCTCGCACTGCTGCTGCTGCTCTCCCCCTCGCTCGTGCTGCTGCTCTGCTCCGATTTAGCTACACTTCAGTCGACTGAATCGACTTTTGGGTCAGTCGATTTTCAGGGGGT
Source organism: Triticum aestivum (assembly GCF_018294505.1). NCBI lineage: Eukaryota > Viridiplantae > Streptophyta > Magnoliopsida > Poales > Poaceae > Triticum > Triticum aestivum. The sequence goes on from NC_057805.1 coordinate 315,303,930, forward strand.
GGGGGGGCTCGCCGGAGTTAAGGAAGAACCACCCGCAGCGGGGACGGTGGCTCGCCGGAGAGGTACCCCACTATCTATCTTAGGGTTCAGGGTGGGGGCGGGGGGCCTATAGGGATGGCCGGGGCGGCGGCGGACCGACGGTGGGGAGTTGTTTCGGGACGGCGAGGCGGCGCTGGGCCGGCGGTTCGGCCGGTGGTGGCTGGCGGCTCAGGGGGTGCAGGTTGAAGATGAACTGCAGGCCCTCCCTAAACTACATGTCAAGTGCCTCTCTGCTATCATTGCGTTCAGTTTCGACAGTAACATTCAGATTCCACAGTAAATTTCAGTTTCGACAGTTAAGTTCAGAGTCAATAGTTTTTACCTCATCTATTGTAGTCAGATGGTTTTTCGTGATGTAAATTTTACATCTATTTTACATCATCTATTAGAGATGCTATTAGAATCCCACTTGAGATCGACGATGTCTGTCTTGTGCTGCTTCAGCCTTGACGTCTTACGGCTCACCGGGGCTGCTCCAACGAAAGAACGATCCATCACAACAGAGCAGTGCCCTGGACGCCGTCTACAGATTCCTCAGATCTTCCTCCACACCTCCGACAGCCACCTCTGCCTCAACTGCTTCAGCGACCAACCCGATGATGCTGAGGTCGACACGGCTACGGCAAAGAGGTTGTACACTTGTTGCATCACTTATTACTATACATTCATGTCGATCCATTAGGGCTATTTTGGTTCGACGGAAAAACATAGCAATAGGGAATTTTCCAATGGCACTCTACTATTCAATTATTCATGCATTTTGTTGAAAGGAATGAAGCAAAACATTCACCTGGACCTACTTTTAAAAATCCTATGCATGAAAACAAGACCAAGTGCATTAGTGGCAGAATAATATTTTAACTGTACACGCTTTCATATGGTTTCACTTTATTTTAGCCATGTTTCTTTGCATTCCTCTGCTCTTCCAATTCCTGTAAACTAAACACCCAAGTTGACAGAAATCCTGTGTTTACAAATGCTCTGTTTACCATGTGCATTCCTATCCTATTCCGGTGTTTTCCCTATCCTTGCGTTTTTAGAATCATGCAAGCCAAATGAGCCCTTACAGAATTACTTCAGTTACAGGTAGGTGTCGAAGGGAACTTTGTGTGGTTTGTCCTGCTCCCGCCGCGATGTCGTCCACCTCACCTGAGGTGCTCCATCGACAGAAACATCCACCAAACCAGACATCACGACTCCTGACCGTCTTTCGCCGCCTCAGATCTCCTTCCCTGCTGCCGGCACCCACCGCAACGGCATCAGCATCATCAACTCAGCAGATGAACCTGAGGAGTACACGGGTCCACAAGGGAGGTCGCACTCTTTTGATTCTGCTTATATTATGCATTGCTTAAAATTACCTGCTACTTTATCGTCCTGTTCACCTCTTAGACTCCAAGTCAGGTCCAAATTAATGTTCAAACTTGAGTTCTAAATTAGTTATGGGGCACATATCAAGGAAGCAATGAATAGTATCTCTGTCTAATATCTGGTTCACCTAGGGTATGCCTATGTTGTTCATCTTGGGTGGGAAACAAATAGTAAAGCAATCATCATCTATCTTTTTATTAAATTAAAGCAATCATCAACCTGCTATCATTATTTTTGGATCCATCCACTGGTTGTTACCATCACTCTAAATTTTTGCATGCTCTCCTTACATAATCTCACCATATTTTTTTCGTATACATGTCAGATATTGTACACAGTCATGTTGAACATGTAGAGAAAAAGAGAAGAGTTTTGCGCGGCAATACAATGTCATGCAGACATCGCTCCATGGTGGGTTCAATGGCAAACCCTCCCCACCCCTCTCCAGATTGTAATCCAGAGGAAGATATCTGTTCTGAGGCGGATTCAGACGCCGCTGACCACTCCTATTTACCCCCCAAGGTGTTTGCTCTACCTTGGCATGATGATGTTAGTCATATCATGCATATGTTTCCTTGCAGTGCCTACTTTTGAAATCATATATGTCATCTGCTTAGTTTAGACATGTTCTGTAATGCCACCTATTTAGTTTCTATATCATATATGGGAATTGTGCAGTCTCATGTCTTTTAGCCAGCCATAATATACGTGAAATGTGCAATGCCATCCTGTTTAACCAGGCATCATATATTTGAATGATATCTTGCTCATCCTTTTCTTCATTACATTTCCATTTGTCGACAATGTTTGTACATTAAACTACTCTTCCTGTGAATCAGCCATTTGGGTGGGAGATTGAAAAATCTGGAGTGAAAACAAGGCCTTCAGAGCAGACAGTCCTACCCGTCGAAGTAGATCTCTTGTTGGGTCCCGATAGCTCCTCAGAGATGGATTCAAAGACAGATGACCAGTCCTATTCCCCCACCGAGGTGTATGCTCTTAACTTGGCACGGTTATACTGCTCATATCATGCATATGGTGTCTTGCATTGCATAGATTAGATATCATATACACAATGTTCAACACCATGTTCTTAGTTCAGACATCATATCTAATGCCCTCTGTTTAGCATATAAATCACATATGTGAATTAAATGATGCGATCCTGATTACTTAGATAACATGTAGGTGAATTATGTCATGCGATCCTATTTAGTTATTCATCATATCTTTGAATTATGTTATGCTATGCTATCCAGTTTAGATAGACATCATATATGTGAAATTATGTCATGCTATCCGTTTTAGTTAAACAATATACATGTCAACTATTTCATGCCCTCTTTTTTCCACACTATCTATTGCATCTGTCTCTCATGCAATGTCTGTACATTCAACTATGTTTCCTGTTTATCAGCCATTTGAATTGGAGCGGGTGATGCCAGCATCTAGCGGACTAAAAACACGGTCTTCAAATAAAACAATGCTACCTCTTGGTGGAGATAGCACCCCGGTTGTACATGCACGAGAACCAGCCCTACCACACATAACCCAAACTCTCGCAGATTGTACCCCTACTACGATGGACAGAGAACCAGCTTCGCCCAATCTAACCCCAACCGCAGCTGATAGTAACCCAGTTCCTGTTGACACAACACCATCTCCACCACAGAGCTCCCAAACAAGAGCAGTTAGTAAGGCATCTCCAGTGCCCAAAGGGCCAGTACTACCATGGCGAACCCCAACTCCACCAGTTAGTACGCCTATTCCTGTGGAGGAAGCACAACCAGCTAGTCGTAGTTTAGCATCTATCGCATTTGATGTTGTTAAATCGTATGTGCGTATCTTCCCATCTTGGAAATATTATACTGAAGATGAAGGAAAATGTCAGTTGCAGGTGTTTGTCCAGGAGTTATGTGTAAGTAATGTTATTCATGGCAATTACTTTGCTTTGTCCCATACATCCTACCTCCATGATGGTTATAATACAACAAATTTTCCCATTTTTCTCTATAGAGAAGGACCAATTTGGAAACTCAGGATGAGGTAACCTGTGCTAATACCTCTGCTATCTTCAAGAATGCTTGGTGGCAGTATCAGAATTACCTGAAGAAAACATACTTCATCGGCAAAGAAACTCATCAAATTCCCTTACGTTCTCCTGAGACACATTTACTGGACGATGACTGGGAACGCCTTGTTCTGTACTGGTCCTGAACCAAGAATGTGGTAAGGTCTATGAGCTCATTTTCTATTTTAAGTACTATATTCTTGCGTCTTACTGTACTCTGTTCATGTAGAAGAAGTGCCTAAACCTGAAGAACAATTGTTCTAATTTAAGATTCCATTGCTTTCATAGTTCAAAAAAGCGCTAGGCGTTAATTGTGCGTTTTGCCACCGCCTTGCGCTTTACCGACCAAAGCGCATGCTTATGCGCAGCTATGCACAGATTAAGCGTAGTTATGCGCAATGCGTTTCGCCAACGCCTAGAGCCTAGGCGCGCTTACGCGCTCGCTTAGGCGCGCCTTTTTTAACTATGATTGCTATTGTGCATACTGCTTTGCTCTTGTATCACTCTATTTACTCATACAAACTTATTTTTAAAGTGAAGGATCCAATCGAAACTGCAATGGCACAGCAGGTATGTTCACGCATGTTTCTTTAACAGGCTTGCTCTTATCAATAGCTCTGTTGATTTCAATTTCAATTGTGTATACAGTTGACTTCTCATATCATGCACATTACTAGCATCACAACAGAGCAAATAGTGTTGTTGTACATGTAGACCCGTGGTACCCATCTGAAATCTTGTTGTGTCGTGTAGTTTCCCACGATTTGTCTTCTTTCAGTGTTGCTTTGTCCTGAACCGGTATGATTTGAACCGTGTCTCTATTTTGATTTGGTAAGACAATGCAGTGACCATAGGACATAGATATATGTTTGTTCGATGCTTTTATTATGTACTAGTACTTGGCAATAGAAGACTTGGTAGTTTAATCCTGTCCACCTTACTAATGAACTGGTTCACCGAAATGAGTTTCATATACTAGTACATGCTAAACTGTTATGTGTCTGCTTGTTTCTTCTTTTAGAATGCTGACGGAATATTGGGGAAGAGTGCCTTATTAAGCAATGGTAAAGGAAGTAATGCAGATAAGGTTCAGGATAGTGACACATCCTTGTTGATCTCCAACAAAGCTGATAAAACAGCTAAGGAAGACTATCTCGAAGACAGTGAGACAACCCCAAAGTCCTGTCTTGGTTTAGTGTTGGAGTTACTGGCCACTACCGCTTGCACAAGCTATTCAAACTCACTGTCTGAATCAGTTCGGTTTCTTGAGTCTCAACTACAAGCTGAAAGACATCGATCAGTTGTGCTGCGACAAGAAGCGGAAGGACCGCGGAAGTCCCTGGAGCATTCAGATGCATACTTTCTGGTGCAACAGCAAGTGTTGGAGGATTTTAGCGCCAAACAGGACAAAGCTAATAAGCTTGCTAAGCTTATTGCCAGCATGGTGGATACCACGTTTCTTGAGTTCTTATGAAGTTGTTTCAGTTATGCTCTTGTTTTGCTGTCGCGTTTATTTGCACTGGTGGCCAATTTTGACGGCCAGTGTATGTAATATGCTGCTTTGTTCCCTATATTTGCACTGGTGGCGAATTTTGATGCCCAGTGGATGTAATATGTGTAATAGTGGTAATAGGCTAGCGTTAATTGCTTGCTTATTTATTTCCTTATTGTCTTGTTTAGTTGTTTGCTTGTAGTCACTGCAGTTCTTTTTCTGTGTTTTTCTAGTGGCCACAATAACCTATTTTTGGAAACTAGGCCAAAATAATCATGGCAACACACGGACTGTTGTAACCATGGGCCTCCTGTGGGCCGTATGATCCATGGGCCTTCTACGGGCCGTAGGATCCATTGGCCTTCTATACGGGCCGTAGGATCCATGGGCCTTCTACGGGCCGTACGATCCATGGGCCTTTTACGGGCCATAGGATCCATGGGCCTTCTACGGGGCGTATCATCATTTCGCCAATCATGGGCCGTACTATTCGTGGACAATAACGGGCCGTTTATTGGCCGTATTTGATAACTCAATGAAAATAGCCCAACGGGTTTTTTTCGACATGAAAACGGCCCAACGTATTAATGGGCCGCAAACGGGCCGACTGTAACCACAGGCTGAATTTGGGCCACAAGCAGAAAATGACAGTAACGGGCCGTAAGTAACCGAATGCTGGAAATGAGCCCAAGATTAAATGGGCCCTGAGAAGGCCGAAAGATATCATGGGCTGGAAACGGCCCAACGGAATAATGGGCCGTTAATGGGATAAAGTGATACACTGTTCATTACGGGCCAGTTTTACCACGGGCCGTTAAGGGGCCGAGGGTTACTAAGGGCCTCATATGGGCTGAAAGACGTCATGGGCCATACATGGGCCGGAAGTTAAAACGGGCTGGAATTATATTGGACGGCCCAGATGACGCTACTGGGCGTAATTTGGATAGGCCGTAAACGGGCCCTGGGATAGCGGGCTGTAAATGGGCTATATGCGAACAGGCCGTTAACAGGCTTGCCGTGGGCCGGCCCGCCACCTTTTGACCAAGTCAAACGGGTCGGCCTTTTCACACGAATGGGCCTCTATTGGGCCGTGCCACGTGTCGACGTATCATAGGCGCTTTGGGTCCAATGAGTGGATGACATCTGTCCCAACGGTGAGCCGACACGTGTTTCCTCCAGCCAATGATGATTTTACACATGGAAAATCCCCATTGGTCGGGGCTGTTAATGGGTTATCGGATCCAAAACCGGACCCGATAGCTTAACGGCGTTCCGTTACGGTGGATGCCACGTGTCGGTCACCCTTGACGAAAGCATTTCTGTGACGCGCGATTTATCATCATGGAAGTGGACACTTCCATGATGATAATTTTGGTAATGTCATGGAACACTTCTACGACAGCACAGGTATGACTATCTTGATTATGTCATAAATTTGTCATGGATGTACATGCATGACAGAAAACCTGACCTAGTGTGACAAACACGTATCATCACAGAAGTGTATTTTTTTGTAGTGTTAAACTTGACGAGCCTAGCATGTACAGGCATGGTCTCGGAACACTGGAGACCGAAAGGTCGAACGTGAGTCATATAGTACATATGATCAACATAGAGATGTTCACCATTGATGACTACCCCATCTCACGTGATGATCGGACATGTGTTAGTTGATTTGGATCATGTATCACTTAGATAACTTGAGGGATGTTTATTTAAGTGGGAGTTCTTAAGTAATTTGATTAATTTAACTTAAATTTGTCATGAACTTAGTCTTATAGTTTTGCATGTCTATGTTGTAGATCAATGGCCCGAGCTACCGTTCCCCTGAATTTTAATGCATTCCTAGAGAAAGCTAAGTTGAAAGATGATGGTAGCAACTACACGGACTGTGTCCATAACTTGAGGATTATCCTCATTGCCGCACAGAGGAATTATGTCCTTGATGCACCGCTGGGTGACAGACCTGCTGCAGGTGCTGAAGTAGATGTTATGAACGTCTAGCAAGCTCGATCTGATGACTGCTCCATAGTTCAGTGTGCCATGCTTTATGGGTTAGAACTGGGACTTCAAAGATGTTTTGAACGTCATGGAGCATATGAGATGTTCCAAGAGTTGAAGTTAATATTTCAAGCAAATGCCCGGGTTGAGAGATATGAAGTCTCCAACAAGTTCTATAGCTGCAAGATGGAGGAGAACAGTTATATCAGTGAACACATACTCAAAATGTCTAGGTATCATAACCACTTGATTCAGCTGGGAGTTGAACTTCCAGTTGATAGTGTTATTGACAAAGTTCTTCAATCACTGCCACCAAGCTACAAAGGCTTCGTGATGAACTATATTATGCAAGGGATGAATAAAACGATTCATGAGCTCTTCGTAATGCTTAAAGCCGCGGAGGTAGAAATCAAGAAGGAGCATCAAGTGTTGATGGTTAACAAGACCACTAGTTTCAAGAAAAAGGGCAAGGGAAAGAAAGGGAACTTCAAGAAGAATGGCAAGCAAGTTGCCACTCCAGGGAAGAAACCCAAAGTTGGACCCAAGCCTGAAACTGAGTGCTTCACTGCCAAGGGACTGGTTACTGGAAGCGGAACTGCCCCAAATATTTGGCGGGTAAGAAGGATGGCAAAGTGAACAAAGGTATATTTGATATACATGTTATTGATATTGGTTTGGTTGCTCATATTTGTAACTCAAAACAGGAGCTACGGAATAAACGAAGATTGGCTAAGGACGGGGTGACGATGCGCGTCGGGAATGGTTCCAAGGCCGATGTGATCGCCGTCAGCATGCTACCTCTACATCTACCTTCGGGATTAGTTTTGGATCTGAATAATTGTTATTTGGCGCCAGCGTTGAGCATGAACATTATATCTGGATCTTGTTTAATGTGAGACGGTTATTCATTTAAATCAAAGAATAATGGTTGTTCTATTTATATGAGTAATATCTTTTATGGTCATGCACCCTTGATGAATGGTCTATTCTTGTCGAATCTCAATCATAGTGATACACATATTCATAATATTAATGCCAAAAGATGCAAAGTTGGTAATGATAATGCAACATATTTGTGGCACTGCCGTTTAGGTCATATTGGTGTAAAGCGCATGAAGAAACTCCATGTAGATGGACTTTTGGAATCACTTGATTATGAATCATTTGATACTTGCCAACCATGCCTCATGGGCAAGATGAGTAAAACTCCGTTCTTCGGAACAATGGAGCGAGCTAATGACTTATTGGAAATAATACATACCGATGTATGCGATCCGATGAGTGTTGAAGCACGCGGCGGGTATCGTTATTTTCTGACCTTCACAGATGATTTGAGTAGGTATGGGTATATCTACTTAATGAAACACAAGTCTGAAACATTTGAAAAGTTCAAAGAATTTCAAAGTGAAGTGGAGAATCATCGTAACAAGAAAATAAAGATTCTAAGATCCGAGCGCGAAGGCGAATATTTGAGTTACGAGTTTGGCCTTCATTTAAAACAATGTGGATTTGTTACACAACTCACGCCACCTGGAAAACCACAACGTAATGGTGTGGCCGAACGTCGTAACCGTACTTTATTGGATATGGTGCATTCTATGATGTCTTTTACCGATTTACCACTATCTTTTGGGGTTATGCATTAGAGACAGTTGCATTCACGTTAAATAGGGCACCGTCTAAATTCTTTGAGACGACACCGTATGAACTATGGTTTGGCATGAAACCTAAGTTGTCGTTTCTTAAAGTTTGGGGTTGCGACACTTATGTCAAAAGGCTTCAGCCTAATAAGCTCGAACCCAAATCGGAGAAGTGTGTCTGCATAGGATACCCTAAGGAAACAATTGGGTACACCTTCTACCACAGATCCGAAGGCAAGATCTTTGTTGCCAAGAATGGAACCTTTCTAGAGAAGGAGTTTCTCTCGAAAGAAGTAAGTGGGAGGAAAGTAGAACTTGATGAGGTAACTGTACCTTCTCTCGAATTGGAAAGTAGCACATCAGAGAAATCCGTTCCCGTGATGCCTGCACCAACTAGAGAGGAAGCTAATGATGATGATCATGAAACTTCAGATCAAGTTACTACTGGACCTCATAGGTCGAACAGAGCATGTTCCGCACCAGAATGGTATGGTAATCCTGTCCTGGAAGTCATGTTACTAGACCATGGCGAACCTACGAACTATGAAGAAGTTATGACGAGCCCAGATTCCGATAAATGTCTTGAGGCCATGCAATCTGAGATAGGATCCATTTATGAGAACAAAGTATGGACTTTGGTGGATTTGCCCGATGATCGGCAAGCCATTGAGAATAAATGGATCTTCAAGAAGAAGATGGTAATGTCACCATCTACAAAGCTCGACTTGTCACAGAAGGTTTTCGACAAGTTCAAGGGGTTGACTACGATGAGACCTTCTCACCTGTAGCGATGCTTAAGTCAGTCCGAATCATGTTAGCAATTGCCGCATTTTATAATTATGAAATCTGGCAAATGGACATCAAAACTGCATTCCTTAATAGATTTCTTAAAGAAGAGTTCTATATGATGCAACCAGAAGGTTTTGTCGATCCTAAAGGTGCTAACAAAGTGTGCAAACTCCAGCGATCCATCTATGGACTGGTGCAAGCATCTCGGAGTTGGAATATATGCTTTGATGGGGTGATCAAAGCATATGGTTTTATATAGACTTATGGTGAAGCCAGTATTTTGCAAGAAAGTGAGTGGGAGCTCTGTAACATTTCTGATATTATATGTGGATGGCATATTATTGATTGGAAATGATATAGAATTTCTGGATAGCATAAAAGAATACTTGAATAAGATTTTTTCAATGAAAGACCTCGGTGAAGCTGCTTATATATTGGGTATCAAGATCTATAGGTATAGATCGAGACACTTAATAGGACTTCCACAAAGCGCATAACTTGATAAAGTTTTGAAGAAGTTCAAAATGGACCAGTCAAAGAAAGGGTTCTTGCCTGTATTACAAGGTGTGAAATTGAGTCAGACTCAAAGTCCGACCATTGCAGAAGATAGAGAGAAAATGAAAGTCATTCCCTATCCCTTAGCCATAGGTTCTATCATGTATGTTATGCTGTGTACCAGACCTGATGTGTACCTTGTCATCAGTTTGGCAGGGAGGTACCAAAGTAATCCAGAAGTGGATCACTGGGCAGCTGTCAAGAACATCCCGAAGTACCTGAAAAGGACCAAGGATATGTTTCTCGTATATGGAGGTGACAAAGAGCTTGTCGTAAATGGTTACGTCGATGCTAGCTTCGATACTGATCCGGATGAATCTAAGTCACAAACCGGATACGTGTTTATATTGAATGGTGGAGCTTTCAGTTGGTGTAGTTCCAAGTAGAGCGTCGTCACGGGGTCTATGTGTGAAGCAGAGTACATAGCTGCTTCGGAAGCAGCTCATGAAGGAGTCTGGATGAAGGAGTTCATATCCGATCTGGGTGTAATACCCAGTGCATTGGGTCCAGTGAATTTTTTTTGTGACAACACTGGAGCAATTGCCTTGGCGAAGGAATCCAGGTTTCACAAGAGGACTAAACACATCAAGAGATGCTTCAACTCCATTCGTGAAAAGGTCAAGGATGGGGACATAGAAGTTTGCAAAATACATATGGATCTAAATGTAGCAGACCCGTTGACTAAGCCTCTTCCGTGAGCAAAACGTGATCAGCACCAAGACTCCATGGGTGTTAGATTCATTACGATGTAATCTAGCCTAATGACTCTAGTGCAAGTGGGATACTGAAGGAAATATTCCCTAAAGGCAATAATAATGTTGTTATTTTATATTTCATTATTCATTTATAAAGGTTTATTATCATGCTAGAATTGTATTGATCAGAAACTTAAACACATGTGTGAATACATAAACAAATACCGTGTCCCTGGTAAGCCTCTACTAGACTAGCTCGTTGATCAAAGATGGTTAAGGTTTCCTAACCATAGACATGTGTTGTCATTTGATAACGGGATCACATCATTAGGAGAATGATGTGATGGACAAGACCCATCCGTTAGCTTAGCATATTGATCATTCAGTTTATTGCTATTGCTTTCTTAATGTCAAATACATATTCCTTCGACTATGAGATTATGCAACTCCTGGATACCGGAGGAATACCTTGTCTGCTATCAAACATCACAACGTAACTGGGTGATCTTAAAGATCCTCTACAGGTATCTCCGAAGGTGTTTGTTGAGTTGGCATAGATCGAGATTAGGATTTGTCACTCCGAGTATCGGAGAGGTATCTCTGGGCCCTCTTGGTAATACACATCATAAGAAGCCTTGCAAGCAAAGTGACTAATGAGTTAGTTGCAAGATGATGTATTACGGAATGAGTAAAGAGACTTGTTGGTAACGAGATTGAACTAGGTATGAAGATACCGACGATCGAATGTCGGGCAAGTAACATACTGATGAACAAAGGGAATTACGTATGCTGTCATAAGGTTCGACCGATAAAGAGCTTCATAGAATATGTAGGAGCCAATATGGGCATCCAGGTTCCTATATTAGGTATTGACCGGACAGGTGTCTCGGTCATGTCTACATAGTCCTCAAACCCGTAGGGTCCGCACGCTTAATGTTCGTTGACGATATAGTGTTATATGTGTTATATGATTTGGTGACCGAATGTGGTTCAGAGTCCCGGATGAGATCATAGACAATATGAGGAGTCTCAAAATGATCGAGAGGTAAATATTGATATATAGGACGATGGTATTTGGACACCGGAATAGTTCTGGAGTGCACCGGGTAGTCATCGGGTCACCGGAAGGGGTTCCAGACAACCCCGGGAGGTCTATGGGCCTAATGGGCCAAGGGGAGAGACACACCAGCCCACAAGGGGGCTGGCGCACCCCTCTCCCTTCCCACCGGCCCTAGGAAGGAAAAGGGGGAGGGCTAGCCCCTCCTACCTTCCCCTCCACATGGGAGAAAGGAAAGGGGGGCACCCTCCCCTGCCTTTCCCCGCTCTCCTAGAAAGGAAAGGGGGCGCGGTGTCGGATTCGGGGTTCCGCAGACCCTTTAGAGGTTCGAACTCTGGGTTGCGTGCGAAGAACTCTCTCCTCCCTACCTGCCTGCCCAACGATTCCACAACCTAGCTTGACGAACCCAAGGGACAAGAGACACAGCAGTTTATCCTGGTTCGGGCCACCTTGCGGTGTAATACCCTACTCCAGCCTTGTGGTGGATTGCCTCGAGGGGCTGAGGATGAACTAGTACAGTGGATGAACAACCTCAGGAGGTGAGGTGTTCTTGAGCCCGATGAGCTGGTGATGTGGTTCGGGTGGAATTGATCCGTCCCCTCTATGGTGGTGGCTAAGTCCTATTTATTGTGGCCTTGGTCCTCTTCCCAAATGTAGGCGGGAAGGGATCCCACAACGACCCAATTTGAAGGGGAACATCTAGCACAAGCTATCCTGACAAAAGTAGTCTTCACCTGCAAAAAGGCTCTGGCGGTGACGCCGCGATTGGCTCCGTGGTGACCTCCGTCCTACCGTCCTGGCAGTCTTGTTCTTGTTGCACTGATATGGAAACCTTTGCTTGATTCCTCGGGACTCCGCGCCTGCGCTTGCCTCCTTAGCACTAAAGAGGAAACTGGTACGCTGCGCTCGCTGGTGCCCGCCTGGCCTTGGTCGTCATGGCTCACGTCACATGAACCTCGCGAGGTGCACCTTGCATTGATATCTCTGCTCCTCAGGAGCCAGCCTAGTGAGGCCACCTTCAGGGAGGTCTTGGTGTCGTCCGCCTCATGAGGCTTGGCCCCTCACGAGGGTCTTGAGTTGTTGCTGCTGAAGCTGGGCCATTGACGGAGCCACGCTGTGGGCCGCAGGCAGGCAAGTCTGGGTACCCCCATTCCCAGGACGCCGGCAGTAGCCCCCGGGCCCAAGGCGCGCTCGAACTTGGCTCAAGCCAAGGGGCAAGTGCGGAGCACCGCGACCCCTAACCGCCTGCGGCCTTGGAGGATGCGTGGCGATTGATGGGACGTGGGCGCCTCCGCTTCCCCACCCTGCCTCGGCAACTGTTCGACTTGACGAGACTCTGCTGCATGCAGGAAAAACCATCATTACACACGATCGTGGAGGCCGGCGGTTGGCCTCCTCTTGGCTATAAATGAGGAGAGGGGCGGAGCCCCTTTTGCTCATCTTCTTCTCGTCGCACGCTCTCTCTTCTTCTTCTTTGCCCCGCCGTCTTGCCGCAACTCCCATGGCGCCGATTAGGAGGTTTTCCGTAGCGGAGAAGGGGAAAACTCCCCCGAGGAGTAGGGGCCGCTCCCGCCGAAGAAGAGGTTGAGCCGCCCTCACGACGCCGACGACAGGCTAGTGGTGACGCGGCCTTCGTGCGAGCGACCTCCTCCCGGCTACCCGCTTCCTTTGTACGCTCAGGGGCAAGGCTCCGGAGGAGGTGGCAGCATCCCACGCTTCGCCAGCCATGGTAATGGTGGCCAAGTTGAGGCCGCGCGGGCTGCAGACCCGAGCACCCACGCCGAAGGCTCCTCGCGCGAGTTCGTGGTGTGGGCGGCGACACCCCCGCGCACATGGATTCAGCTCCCACGGTTCTTCGCCGAGGAGATGCCGCCGAGTGGGGCACTTGAGCTGTGGCTGCAGCACGCCAGGTGCTGCAGTCTAGCCACGGGGGCGGAGGTTGAGGTCATCCCCCAAGGCAAGATCTTCATGACTCGAGGGTGGGGCGAGGTCGCCCACGCTTGCCGCGTGGAAGGGGCCCTCGCCATCCACTTCGAGTACGATGGTGTCTCCCCGCTGTTCTTCAAGGTCTTCGATGAGGAAGGCCGCCGCCTGGAGTGTTGCCCTGGAGGTGGCCGCCAGGATGGCGTGGAAGCAGGCGTCGAGCCCGCCCCCGGTCCTGCTGATTGCTCCTCCAGCAGCAGGGACGACTCCTAGGAGTCCAGCGACTCTCCCGAGCCTAGCGAGTCCCTGTAATCAAGCGACGACAGCTACGTGCCTCCGAGCTCTCGCCGTGCTCGGAGCGCAGCAGCGGCATCCGCTCGGCATCACCGATGGCCTGGATGGGGTTGGCGTCAGCCTCTCGTGGCCCATTGTTGATGATGGCGTCGGTGGCGGCACCCGTAGTCTGGGCTCCTTGGGGTTTTCCTTCTTTTGTTCCCTGCGAGGAATCGAGACGAACCCCATGGGGATGTGTAAAGATCCTGTAATGCTTTTGCTTCAGTGTTTATTATTCCTACTATAAGGTCGTGGTTGTGTATCTTGCTTCGGCATTGCTCCCCCTTTTCATTCTCGCGGTAGCTTAGCGCTCTATGCTGGTAGGTCCCAGTCCCCAGGCAAGCTTCGGCCGTTGCTGGTATGCCAGGTCGCGATGCCGTGGTCAAGGCCAGGAGGTGAGCGGCCCAAGGTCCGGTAAGAGCTCCTGAGGCGCGATGCTCAATAGGTCCCCTTTGGCGTGCAAGCAGCTTCCTGAAGGCCGAAAAGGATGGCGGCATTGCCGGAGCAAGGCTGCGAGAGTCAAAAATTCCAAACAGCGGCGCTGCGCTAACACGAATATGTGACTTATCTTAACGAGCCTAAGGCAATTCCTTGTGCGGCGTCCGATTCGTGTTTCAACGTCGATGTTACTAGGTAGGGCTCCTGCCGGCCTCCTCTTTTCTCGCTCATCTGAATGCTCTGCGTCCTCGGGTCCCGACCCTCGAGCGAGGCTTAGCCGCTGCTGGTATGCCAGGTCGCGATGCCGTGGTCAAGGCCAGGGGTGAGGGCTAGAGAGTTAGTAGGATCTCCTGAGGCGCGATGCTTAGGAGCCCCCCTTTAACGCGCAAGCGAATCGCGTGAAAAAGGGGCAGCCAGCGGGGGCCACCTGTAGCTAAGCTCTGGAGATTCCTGCAGGTTAGCTCAAGGGAAGAATATAACTCATAATCGCATTTGCTGTCCTGCCGATGCTCTTTCCGCAAGAAGATGAAGGCACTGAGGATCTGGTGAGGTGACGTGTGCGGGGCGGGCCGCGAGCCAGAGCTTGATCTCTCAGGTTTGTCAGCGTTGCAGGGACGGACCCGAGCACAAGCGCCGTGCCAGCATGTGTAGCCCCGTTGCGGGATGAGCAGGAGGCCGGTCAGCATCGCGGGAGGCTGCAAAGGGCAACAGACAAGCAGGTGACAACATAAATCATCTTATGGGAGGAGGCAAGCTAGTTCGAATAGATGCAAGAACGATACATGTCGCAGGGACGGACCCATGCGACCTGGGGATGATGCAGCCCGAGGGGCACCTCCAACAGAGTAAATTAAAGATGCAAAGGATACATGTCACAGGGACAGGTCCATGTGACCTGGGGATAATGCAGCCCGAGGGGCGCTCCCAACAGAATGAACCGGAAAATGTCACCTGGCACCGTTGCTGGAGAGATGTTGGAGCAGCCGAAGACGCGTGTTGAGGAAGTTGCTCCTCATGAGCTACCTGGGTCCTGAACCTCGGGAGGCTCTGGAGGCTCGGGAGGCTCGTTAAGAACCGTCGCCATCCCCGCTAGGACCGCCTAGTGCCTAGCCTCCTGAGCCGCCTGAATGCTCTGCAGGCGATGCCGGAAGGTAACAGTCGCGCTCGGCAGGCCAAAAGGCATGCGAATGTAGCTGTGAGGTGGACCCTCGCACCGGCCAACGCGTGAAGGCCAGAAGCGCTCCTGGGATGCGGCCCTGTTGAGCCCTGGGATGTTGACACAGACGCGCAGCTCATTGTCCTCGTCAGGATAAGGAGTTGCGCCAGGTGGTAGGCGGCGGTCGCCACGCATGGCTCTCGCCTCTTGAAGCTCCTCGGTTGTCTTGGTGATGAACCCCTGAGCACCTCGCACCCCGTTCCTTGTGCCCTCGTGAGGGAAGCGTGCGATGAAGCATGCCTCCATGTGGTGCCCGAGCGCCTCCTTCGTGATGTTGGCTAAGTCAGAGGCCCTCCAGAAAAGAGCCCCCGAGCCCAGCCTGAGGAGGGCGCCGGGCGTGCCTTCCTATGCGAGGGAGGGAGGCGCCCCATCCGTGGGCGCAGATCCTGAGGTGGCGCGGCTGGAGACACCGCTCTCCTGAGGCTCCTGGCGGACCAGCTGCTTCTTCTTCTTGGGGACAGCCTCAGGGGGGCGGATGGCACCTTCGTTGTCTGGGTCTTCAATCGCCGCAGCCTGGTAGGCGCGCTCGCGGGAGCACACCGCGTCCTTCTCCTCGCAAGCGATCATGATGATGTCGCGGTTCCCTATCATCTTGAGGACGTTGTAGCCATGATGGGTCACCGCCATGAACTTGGCCAGGTCCGGATATCCAAGGATGACGTTGTACGGAAGGCGGATGTGGGCGACGTCGAAGTCGATGAGCTCGGTGCGGTAGTTGTCGCGCTGGCCGAAGGTGACAGGGAGGCGGATCTGCCCTATCGGGGTGGTGGAGCCGTCGATCACTCCTGAGAAGGGCTTGGTGGGCTGCAACTGATCATATGGCACTTGGAGGCGGTCGAACGTCCCGATGGAAAGTACATTGAGCCTCGCACCTCCATCGATGTGGGTCTTGGTGACAAGGACATTGCTGATGACGGGCGAGCAAAGCATCGGGAGGGCGCCGGCAGTTGCCGCGCACTTGAGCTGGTCGGACGAGCCGAAGGTGATGGTGCACTTGGACCACCTGAGCGGACGCGTGGCCTCAAGCCTGGGGAGGGCTGCGTTCACCTCATGAGCGAACTGCTTGAAGATGCGCTGGGAGGCTGGGGCTTGAGCGCCAGCCAAGATGCAGGCGATGGCGCGAGGCTCCTGGAAGCCCCCAGCCCCCTCGTCCTAGTGGTGGTTGTTGTTCCTCCTTGGTGGTGGTGGCAGCGGAGGGAGGCCGACATTTCCCTGAGGACAGTCCTCACGAGGCTGGTCTCTCCAAGCGCCCTTGCGAGGCTGGCCTTGCCAGCGGTCCTCACGAGGCTGGTCACGCCACTCCTGGCAGGGTCCGCGGTCGTCCCAGCGTCCTCCACTTCGACCTCCTCCAGGACCGTAGCCTCGGTCGTTGCGCTTAGGGCGTCGACCAAGGCGCCCATCGCGAATGGCCCTGAGCTCTTGACAGTCGTTGGTGTTGTGGCTGTGTACGTTGTGGAAGACACGGAAAGGACGACTGCCCTTGGACGACTCTGGGTGGTCGCAACCGTGCTTCACCTCTGGCTCTGCCGCGAGCATGGGAGCCCCCTTGCGCTTCACGTCCCTTGCCTTGGCCTTCTTGTCTTCTGGGTTGGCTGCGGGGAGTTCAAGGAGGGAGAGACGCCCCTCCTCAGCTCTCGCACTTGGTTGCCATGTTGAACATCTCCAGGGTTGTACACAGGTCCTCGTGGATGGCGAGCTCCTCCTTCATCTTGACATCACGGACACCATTGGAGAACGCCAAGATGATGGCTTCGTCCGAAACCTTGGGGATCTTGAGGCGAACACTGTTGAAGCGTTGGATGTACTTCTGCAGGGTCTCCCCTGGCTGCTGCTTGATGCGCTGCCGTGGGCTCCGTGGTGACCTCCGTCCTACCGTCCTGGCGGTCTTGGTCTTGTTGCACTGATATGGAAACCTTTGCTTGATTCCTCGGGACTCGGCGCCTGCGCTTGCCTCCTTAGCACCAAAGAGGAAACTGGTACGCTGCGCCCGCTGGCCTTGGTCGTCATCGCTCACATCACATGAACCTCGCGAGGTGCACCTTGCATTGATATCTCCGCTTCTCAGGAGCCAGCCTAGTGAGGCCACCTTCAGGGAGGTCTTGGTGTCATTCGCCTCGCGAGGCTTGGCCCCTCGCTAGGGTCTTGAGTTGTTGCTGCTGAAGCTAGGCCGTACCGGGACTTTGACGGAGCCACGCCGTGGGCCGCAGGCAAGCAAGTCTGGGTACCCCCGTTCCTAGGACACCGACACGCAGCTTGGGGGAGGACCCTAAGTAGGATTCGGTCTACTTGGGAGTGCCACATGGCTGCTCCCTCCTCCCCCACCTATATATATGTGGGAGTGGGGCGCCACACAAGGATACAACATTGTCTTAGTCGTGGCAGGCTGGCCGGACGCGCTGGAGGAGTTGGTGCACAACTCCGTCATCGTTGATGGGCACCTCACTCTTATGAGTGCGGTCATGCAAGGTGTTCGGTCCGTCCAATCCAGACTGAACGACGTTGTCCAAGGCCTTCTAACAGGCTTTGAGGTAACTCAAGTAATGCTCTTTCCTCATAAATTGGATTTAGTCTTTAGTTTAAGTGTGCCATATCTGTAGTAGCCCCCAAGACTCTGCGAGGTTTGCGAGGAAAACCTGCGGAGGATCCCGTTCTACAGGCCATTATTTGAAGTGGTGTGAACTTTTTAATGTCACATGCATCTTCTCTAGCCGTGACTGCTAATGCGGCGGCTCTAGAGGAGATGGCTCAGAAGCTCAAGCATTCCAATAAAGATCTTGACCTTGTCAACAAGCGGCTTGACGAGGCGCAATGTAAGCCCTGTGATAAGATGTGCAATTGCTTGGTACCGGATATTGGCGATCCAGACTGTATACTAATTTTTTTAATGTAATGGTCTTGCAGCTGCTGCCGCCGAGGTCGAGGGCTTGAAAGAGGCCCTGAAGAAAGCCGAGGCAGAGGCGGCCGCAAAGAAAACGGCCGCTGACGAGGCGGTGGCCGAGCTCGAGAAGGCCAAGCTCACTGGTGAGCATCACGAGGCTCGAGTAGCCGAGGTGCAAGTGGACCTCTAGGATGCCATCAAGAAGCTTGAGAGCCTTGAGAAGGAGCATGGGGAGCGATCCTCCCTGCTGTCCAAGGCGGAGAAGGAGCTCCAGGAGGCGAGGACCGAAGCACGAGGTGTTCGGGAAGAGCTCCGCCAAGTCGGGCAAATTGCAAATGGTAAGAGATACTTACTACAGAGTGTGTTCGGAGGCAACAGGTTCGCCATGCTGACGTGTCAAACGGAGTCCGAACACCATGAAACTTTTTGTGGAATTTTTATGGACCAGAAGACATCCAATGGGCCAGAGCAGCACCAGGGGGTGCCCCGAGGGGGGCACAACCAACCAGGGCGCGCCTAGGGGCCCAGGCGCGCCCAGGTGGGTTGTGCCCACCTCGGTGGCCTCCCGTACCCCCTCTTCACCCTATAAATCGTCAAATATTCCAAAAACCCTCGGGGTTACCCTAGATCAGAAGTTCCACTGCCGCAAGCCTCTGTAGCCACGAAAAACAAATCTAGACCCCGTTCCGGCACTCTGTCGGAGGGGGAAATCATCACCGGTGGCCATCTTCATCATCCCGGCGGCCACCATAATGAGGAGGGAGTAGTCCACCCTCGGGGCTGAGGGTTTGTTCCAGTAGCTATGTGTTTAATCTCTCTCTCTCCCGTGTTCTTGAGATGGCACGATCTTGATGTATCACGGGCCTCGTTAATATAATCGGATCATATGGTGTTTTCCCCTCTCTATCTTGTTGTGATGAATTGAGTTTTCCCTTTGAGATTTTGTTTTATCGGATTGAATACTTTTATGGATTTGAGAGAACTTGATATATGTCTTGCATATGAATACCCGTGGTGACAATGGGGTATTATTTTGATTCACTTGATATATGTTTTGGCACTCAACTCGCGGATTCCCGAGGTGACATTGGGGTAATCTACGAATAGGGATTGATGCACGTTCTTGTCTTTGTTTCTCCGATAGAAATCTTGGGGCACTCTTTAAGGTTCTTTGTGTTGGATTGATTATTATGAATCTGAAATTATTTGGCGTTATTTTAGTACGAACTCTTGGATAGATCGACCGGAAAGAATAGCTTCGAGGTGGTTTCGTACCCTACAAACGATTTCTTCTTATGTTCTCCGCTAGATAGGAACTTTGGAGTGATTCTTCATTGCACGTTGAGGGATGGTTATATGATCCAATTATATTAGCATTGTTGAGAGATCGCACTAGCGAAAGTACGGACCCTAGGCCTCATTTTAAAGCATTGCAATACCGTTTGTGCTCCGTTTTATCAATTGCTACCTTGCTGTTTTTTTTATTGTTCTTATTGTAGATATTACACTTGTATCACCATCTCTTCGCCGAACTAGTGCACCTATACAAATTGCCATTGTATTTGGTGTGTTGGGGACACAAGAGACTTTTTATTATTTGGTTGCAGAGTTGTTTGAGAGAGACCATCTTCATCCTACGCCTCCCACGGATTGATAAGCCTTAGGTCATCCACTTGAGGGAAAATTGCTATTGTCCTACAAAACTCTGCGCTTGGAGGCCCAACACGTGTCTACAAGAATAAAGTTGCGTAGTAGACATCAAGCTCTTTTCTGGCGCCGTTGCCGGGGAGGTGAGTGCTTGAAGGTATATATTTAGATCTTGCAATTAAATCTTTTAGTTTCTTGTTTTATCACTAGTTTTGTTTATAAAAAGAAAAACTACAAAAAAATGGAGATTGGGTTACCTCATGCTATTCTTTATCTTTATAATGTTTACCTTGAGAATAAGGATTCCGAGAATTGTGCTCAATTGCTAGAAAAAGAATTCAACAAAATTTATGGCATAAAAACGTTGGATGATGGACATGATTGCAATATTGCTAGTATGAATTCTTTGAATATCCATGATGTTAATGATGATTAAATTAGTCATGATAATGATGTCTCCTATAAGAATGTCAATTTTTTTGGAGTGAATTGGGAGTGCAAATGCACACCAAAAAGGGAAGATAGATTTTGTAAGAAGCATAAATATTTAGAAACAAAAAAGTTGCAAGAGAGGCTAGATGATTGTGCTGAAAGATTTGATTTTTCTCGCCATCCTTTTGAACTTTGCAATGAACTGGTCATTTAAATCTCCAATGCAAATTGTTTCATGATCAAATCGTGTCCGAAAATTGTGACAACTTGATTACCCTTGAGCATCATGATGTCGCCTGAAGCTACGTCAGTTTTTCCCCAAAGAGGAAGGGATGATGCAGCACATCGGCGGTAGGTATTTCCGTCAGATATGAAATCAAGGTTATCGAACCAGTGGGAGAACCAAGCAACACAACGTAAACAACCCCTGCACACAGATAACAAATCCTCGCAACCCGATGTGTTAAAAGGGTTGTCAATCCCTTCTGGGGTACGGTGCCTCAAGTAAACAGACGTGATTGATAGATCGAATGCCAAATAAAATAAATAAGGATAAATTGCAGCAAGGTATTTTTGTATTTTTGGTTTAATAGATCTGAAAATAAATGCAAGGAAAAAGTAGATTGCAAAGGCAAATAATATGAGAAAGAAACCCGGGGGCCGTAGGTTTCACTAGTGGCTTCTCTCGAGAAAAATAGCAAACGGTGGGTGAACAAATTACTGTTGGGCAATGGACAAAACTTCAAATACTCATGACGATATCCAGGCAATGATCATTATATAGGCATCACGTCCAAGATTAGTGGACCGACTCCTGCCTGCATCTACTACTATTACTCCACACATCAACCGCTATCCAGCATGCATCTATTGTATTAAGTTCATGGAGAAACGGAGTAATGCAATAAGAACGATGACATGATGTAGACAAGATCTATCTATGTAGAGATAGACCCCATCGGTTTATCCTTAGTAGCAACGATACATACGTGTCGGTTCCCTTTCTGTCACTAGGATCAAGCACCGTAAGATTGAACCCACTACAAAGCACCTCTTCCCATTGCAAGATAAATAGATGAAGTTAGCCAAACAAAACCCAAATATCGGAGAAGAAATACGAGGCTATAACAGATCATGCATAAAACATATCAAAGAAACTCAAATACTTGCATGGATATAAAAAGATAGATCTGATCATAAACTCAAAGTTCATCGATCCCAACAAACACACCGCAAAAGAGTTACATCATATGGATCTCCAAGAGACCATTGTATTGAGAATTCAGCGAGAGAGAGAAAGCCATCTAGCTATAACTACGGACCCGAAGGTCTACAAAGAACTACTCACGCATCATCGGAGAGGCACCAATGGAGGTGGTGAACCCCATCCGAGATGGTGTCTAGATTGGATCCGGTGGTTCTGGACTCTGCGGCGGCAGGATGAATATTTCGTCGACTCCCCTAGGGTTCTGGAAATATTGGGGTATTTATAGAACAAAGAGGCGGTCCGGGGGGCACCCGCGGTGGGCACAACCCACCAGGGCGCACCTGGGCCTCCTAGCGCGCCCTGGTGGGTTGTGCCTCCCTCAGGGCACCCCCAGGCGTAGCCAGGGCCCATTGTGTTCCTTCTAGCCCATAAAAATTCTCCATAAAGTTTCGTGGCATTTGGACTCCGTCTGATATTGATTTCCTGTGATGTAAAAAACATGCAGAAAACATCAACTGACACTTGGCACTATGTCAATAGGTTAGTACGAAAAAATGATATAAAATGACTATAAAACATCCAAGATTGATAATATAACAGCATGGAACAAGCAAAAATTATAGATACGTTGGAGACGTATCAGCATCCCCAAGCTTAACTCCTACTCGTCCTCGAGTAGGGAAGTGATAAAAACAGAATTTTTGATGTGGAATGCTGCCTATCATGTCATATCATATTCTTTCTTTATAGCATGGACATTTGTACTTTTATATTTTTCAAAGCAATAGTCTAGTTTTGACATGATAATTTAAATACTCAAGCATATCAACAAGCAACCATGTCTTCCAAAATATCAACACTAAAATAAGTTATCCCTAGCCCATCATGCTCAAACATTGATCCATTCATGAAACACACTCGCATATTAGTTATACTCAATACTTAAGTACGATCATGTTGCCTCCTAGTTGGTGCTTTTGTAAGAGAAGATGGAGACTCAAATTCAAAAATAAAAATTGCATAAAGTAAAAGAAAGGACCTTCGCGGAGGGAAGTAGGGATTTATAGAGGTGCCAGAGCTCAAAGCGAAAAACGTAGAGATAAAAACATTTTGGGA
Organism: Triticum aestivum; assembly: GCF_018294505.1. Classification (NCBI taxonomy): domain Eukaryota; kingdom Viridiplantae; phylum Streptophyta; class Magnoliopsida; order Poales; family Poaceae; genus Triticum; species Triticum aestivum. The sequence continues at coordinate 315,326,830 of NC_057805.1, forward strand.
GGTGTATCCATCCCACCAATGAAAATGAATTAGAGTTCCCAACACTTTCCATACTAGATATATCATAGGCGGTTCCCAAACAGAAAATAAAGTTTATTTCTTTTTCAACCATACTTTCACTTTCCATGGCTAGGCGTATCCACGGTTGCCCTCCATACCAACACTTTCCAAAGAATTTATTATTTGAAAACATAAAGTAAATTCATTTTTCACTTTGGGACTGGGCATCCTAATACCTTTGCCTTACTCTCGTGCAATGACAAGTGAATAGACACTCATCTTGAGAATAACACATCTAGCATGGAAAATATTAGCCACCCCTCACAGCTCTGCGAGCGAGACAAATACACAAAAGAGAAGTTTATTTTGAAAACTAGAGATGGCACATGAAAATTTGCTTGGAATGGCAAAAGAATACCGCATATAGGAAGATATAGTGGACTCATGTGGCAAAACTAGTTTAAAGGTTTTTGGATGCACAAGTAGAGATCATACTTGGTGCAAAATGAAGGCTATCAAAAGATTGAGAAGCGACCAACCAAGAAACGGATAATCTCATAATCAAGCATTAAGCATAAATAACACCGAATAATGCACCATAAGTAGGATATAATTTCATTGCATGACTATTGACTTTCGTACTTGCATAGGGAATCACAAACCTTAACACCAATATTCTTACTAAAGCATAATTACTCATCAACATAACTCATATATCACATCATCATATCTCAAAACTATTACTAAGAATCAAGTTTATTTTGTCCAATGATCTTCATGATTTTTTTTATTATATCCTTCTTGGATATCTATCACTTTGGGACTAATTTTCATGTGTTGCTTTTCATAAGCTCAAACAAATATAAGTGAAGATCATGAGCATAATTTTTCTTTCTTTCTCTCAAATTAATTTAAGTGAAGCAAGAGAGAACTTCTTGAAAATTTTACTAACTCTCAAATAAATCTAAGTGAAGCAAGATAGTATTTCTTCAAAAATACTAAGCACACCGTGCTCAAAAAGATATAAGTGAAGCACTAGAGCAAGTCCATTGCTCATAAAAATTGAAGTGAAGCATAGAGAGCAATTTTAACAAGTCATGACATAATTTTGGCTCTCTCAAATAGGTGTGTCCAGCAAGGGATTAAGACTTAAAACACAAAATAAAACAAGCAAAGACTCATATTATACAAGATGCTCCAAGCAAAACAGATATCATGTGATGAATAAAAATATAGTTTCGAGTAAAATACCGATGGTCGTTAGAAGAAAGAGGGGATGCCACTCGGGGGCATCCCCAAGCTTAGTTGGTTGCTCATTTTTGGATAATAGCTTGGGATGTCGGGGCATCCCCAAGCTTAGGCTCTTCTATCCTTTATTCCTTCATCCATCGTAAGATAACCCAAAACTTGAAAACTTCAACCACACAAAACTCAACAAAACCTCCGTGAGATCCGTTAGTGTAAGAAAGCAAATCACTACTATAAGTATTGTACCAAACCAATTCATATTTTGTTTTTGCATTATATCTACTATATTCCAACTTTTCTATGGCAAAAACTCATCAAAGAAAACCATAGAGCCATCAAAATAAGCACACAACACAAAGAAAACAGAATCTATCAAAACAGAACAGTCTGTAGCAATCTGACTAATTCGAAAACTTCTGGAACTCCAAAAATTCTGAAAAAATTATGACGACCTGAACAATTTATATATTAATCTTCTGCAAAAAGAATTGGTATTTTATCACGCTCTGGTAAAAAAAAAGAACTATTTTCGTGAGCGCAAATGTTTCTGTTTTTCAGCAAGATCAAACAACTATCACCCAAGAAGATCCTAAAGGCTTTACTTGGCACAAACACTAATTAAAACACACAAAAACACAATCTTAACAGTAGCATAATTGTTGGGGAACGTAGTATTTCAAAAAAATTACCTATGATCACGCAAGATCTATCTAGGAGATGCATAGCAACGAGAGGGGGAGAGTGTGTCCACGTACCCTCGTAGACCTAAAGCGGGAGCGTTTAGTAACGCGGTTGATGTAGTCGAACGTCTTCGCGATCCAACCGATCCTAGCACCGAACGTACGGCACCTCCGTGTTCAGCACACATTCAGCACGATGACGTCCCTCGAGCTCTTGATCCAGTTGAGGACGAGGGAGAGTTCCGTCAGCACGACGGCGTGGCGACAGTGATGATGAAGTTACCGGCGCAGGGCTTCGCCTAAGCACTACGATGATATGACCGAGGTGTGTAACTGTGGAGGGGGGCACCGCACACGGCTAAGAGAAGACTCGGTGTGTCTTTGGGGTTCCCCCCTCCCACATATATAAAGGGGGGAGGAGAGGAGGCCAGCCATAGGGGGGCGCGCGCCATAGGGGAGTCCAACTAGGATTCCCAATCCTAGTTGGAGTCCCCTTCCTTTCCAAGAGAGGGAGAGAGAGGGAAGGAGGAAGGGGGGATAAGGAAAGAGGGGGCGCCGTCCCCCTCCCTAGTCTAATTCGGACTGGCCATGGGGGGGGGGCGGCCTCCCTTGTGGCCCTCCTCTCCTTTCCACTGAGGCCCATAAAGGCCCATGAACTTCCCGGAGGGGGGGGGGGGTTCGGTAACCCCCAGTACTCCGAAACTTATCTGAAACAACCCGAACCATTCCGGTGTCCGAATGTAACCTTCCAATATATCAATCTTTACCTCTCGACCATTTCGAGACTCCTCGTCTGTCTGTGATCTCATCCGGCACTCCGAACAAACTTCAGTCATCAAATCACATAACTCATAATACAAATCGTCATCGAACGTTAAGCGTGCGGACCCTACGAGTTCGAGAACTATGTAGACATGACCGAGACACATCTCCGGTCAATAACCAATAGCGGAACCTGGATGCTCATATCGATTCCTACATATTCTACGAAGATCTTTATCGGTCAAACTGCATAACAATATACGTTGTTCCCCTTGTCATCGGTATGTTACTTGCCCAAGATTCGATCGTCGGTATCATCATACCTAGTTCAATCTTGTTACCGGCAAGTCCCTTTACTCTTTCCGTAATGCATCATCCCGCAACTAACTCATTAGTCACATTGCTTGCAAGGCTTATAGTGATATGCATTACCGAGAGGGCCCAGAGATACCTCTCTGATACTCGGAGTGACAAATCCTAATCTCGATCTATGCCAACTCAACAAACACCATCGGAGACATCTTAGAGCACCTTTATAGTCACCCAGTTATGTTGTGACATTTGATAGCACAGAAGGTGTTCCTCCGGTATTCGGGAGTTGCATAATCTCATTGTCAGAGGAACATGTATAAGTCATGAAGAAAGCAATAGCAATAAAAATAAACGATCATTATGCTAAGATAACGGATGGGTCTTGTCCATCACATAACACTCTAATGATGTGATCCCGTTCATCAAATGACAACACATGTCTATGACTAGGAAACTTAACCATCTTTGATTAACAAGCTAGTCAAGTAGAGGCATACTAGGGACACTTAGTTTTGTCTATGTATTCACACATGTACTAAGTTTCTGGTTAATACAACTTTATTATTGCCTCTAGGGCATATTTCCTTCAGTCTCCCACTTGCACTAGAGTCAATAATCTAGATTACATAGTAATGATTCTAACACCCATGGAGTCTTGGTGTTGATCATGTTTTGCTCGTGAGAGAGGCTTAGTCAATGGGTCTGCAACATTCAGATCCGTATGTATTTTGAAAATCTCTATGTCTCCCTCCTTGACTTGATCGCAGATGGAATTGAAGTGTCTCTTGATGTATTTGGTTTTCTTGTGAAATCTGGATTCCTTCGCCAAGGCAATTGCTCCAGTATTGTCACAAAAGATTTTCATTGGACCCGATGCACTAGGTATTACACCTAGATCGGATATGAGCTCCTTCATCCAGACTCCTTCATTTGCTGCTTCTGAAGCAGCTATGTACTCCGCTTCACACACAGATCCCGCCACGACGCTCTGCTTGGAACTGCACCAACTTACAGCTCCACCATTCAATATAAATACGTATCCGGTTTGTGACTTAGAGTCATCCGGATCAGTGTCAAAGCTTGCATCGATGTAACCATTTACAACGAGCTCTTTGTCACCTCCATAAACGAGAAACATATCCTTAGTCCTTTTCAGGTATTTCAGGATGTTCTTGACCGCTGTCCAGTGATCCACTCCTGGATTACTTTGGTACCTCCCTGCTAAACTAATAGCAAGGCACACATCAGGTCTGGTACATAGCATTGCATACATGATATAACCTATGGCTGAGGCATAGGGAATGACTTTCATTTTCTCTCTATCTTGTGCAGTGGTCGGGCATTTAGTCTGACTCAACTTCACACCTTGTAACACAGGAAAGAACCCTTTCTTTGACTGATCCATTTTGAACTTCTTCAAAACTTTATCAAGGTATGTGATTTGTGAAAGTCCAATTAAGCATCTTGATATATCTCTATAGATCTTGATGCCCAATATATAAGCAGCTTCATCGAGGTGTTTCAATGAAAAATTCTTATTCAAGTATTCTTTTATGCTATCCCGAAATTCTGCATTATTTCCAATCAACAATATGTCATCCACATATAGTATTAGAAATGCTACAGAGCTCCCACTCACTTTCTTGTAAATACAGGCTTCTCCAAAAGTATGTATAAAACCATATGCTTTGATCACACTATTAAAGCGTATATTCCAACTCCGAGAGGCTTGCACCAGTCCATAAATGGATCGCTAGAGCTTGCACACTTTGTTAGCACCTTTAGGATCGACAAAACCTTCTGGTTGCATCATATACAACTCTTCTATAAGATATCCATTAAGGAATACAGTTTTGACATCCATTTGCCAAATTTCATAATCATAAAATGCGGCAATTGCTAACATGATTCGGACAGACTTAAGCATCGCTACGGGTGAGAAGGTCTCATCGTAGTCAACTCCTTAAACTTGTCGAAAACCTTTTGCAACAAGTCGAGCTTTGTAGACAGTTACATTACCATCAACGTCAGTCTTCTTCTTGAAGATCCATTTATGCTCTATTGCTTGCCGATCATCGGGCAAGTCAACCAAAGTCCATACTTTGTTCTCATACATGGATCCCATCTCAGATTTTATGGCCTCAAGCCATTTCACGGAATCTGGGCTCATCAACGCTTCCTCATAGTTCGTAGCGTTATGGTCAAGTAACATGACCTCCAGAACAGGATTACCGTACCACTCTGGTGCAGATCTTACTCTGGTTGACCTACAAGGTTCGGTAGTAACTTGATCTGAAGTTTCATGATCATCATCATTAGCTTCCTCACTAATTGGTGTAGGAATGACTGGAATTGACTTTTGTGATGAACTACTTTCCAATTCGGGAGAAGGTACAATTACCTCATCAAGTTATACTTTCCTCCCACTCACTTCTTTCAAGAGAAACTCCTTCTCTAGAAAGGATCCATTCTTAGCAACGAATATCTTGCCTTCGGATCTGTGATAGAAGGTGTACCTAACAGTTTCCTTTGGATATCCTATGAAGACACATTTCTCCAATTTGGGTTCGAGCTTATCAGGTTGAAGGTTTTTTACATAAGCATCGCAGCCTCAAACTTTAAGAAACGACAACTTGGGTTTCTTGCCAAACCACAGTTCATATGGTGTCGTCTCAACGGATTTAGATGGTGCCCTATTTGACGTCATAGATCGCAGCATATCTAATAAAGTGCGGTTACGGCGTTCGGACACACCATTACGCTGTGGTGTTCCAGGTGGCGTGAGTTGCGAAAGTATTCCACACTATTTCAAATGAAGACAAAACTCATAACTCAAATATTCTCCTCCACGATCATATCATAGAAACTTTATTTTCTTGTTACGATGATTTTCTACTTCACTCTGAAATTCTTTGAACTTTTCAAATGTTGCAGACTTATGTTTCATCAAGTAGATATACCCATATATGCTCAAATCATCTGTGAAGGTCAGAAAATAACGATACCCGCCGTGAGCCTCAACACTCATTGGACCGCATACATCAGTATGTATTATTTCCAACAAGTCAGTTGCTCGCTCCATTGTTCCGGAGAACGGAGTCTTAGTCATCTTGCCCATGAGGCATGGTTCGCAAGCATCAAGTGATTCATAATCAAGTGATTCCAAAAGCCCATCAGCATGGAGTTTCTTCATGCGCTTTACACCAATATGACCTAAACGGCAAGGCCACAAATAACTTGCACTATCATTATTAACCTTGCATCTTTTGGCTTTAATATTATGAATATGTGTATCACTACAATCGAGATTCAACAAAAATAGACCACTCTTCAAGGGTGCATGACCATAAAAGATATTACACATATAAATAGAACAACCATTATTCTCTGATTTAAATGAATAACCGTCTCGTATCAAACAAGATCCAGATATAATGTTCATGCTTAACGCTGGCACCAAATAACAATTATTCAGGTCTAAAACTAATCCCGAAGGTAGATGTAGAGGTAGCGTGCCGACGGTGATCACATCGACTTTGGAACCATTTCCCACGCGCATCGTCACCTCGTCCTTAGCCAATCTTCGTTTAATCCGTAGCCCCTGTTTCGAGTTACAAATATGAGCAACAGAACCAGTATCAATACCCAGGCGCTACTACGAGCATTAGTAAGGTACACATCAATAACATGTATATCAAATATACCTTTCACTTTGCCATCCTTCTTATCCGCCAAATACTTGGGGCAGTTCCGCTTCCAGTGACCAGTCCCTTTGCAGTAGAAGCACTCAGTCTTAGGCTTAGGTCTAGACTTGGGCTTGTTCACTTGAGCAGCAACTTGTTTGCCATTCTTCTTGAAGTTCCCCTTCTTCCCTTTGCCCTTCTTCTTAAAACTAGTGGTCTTGTTAACCATCAACACTTGATGCTCCTTATTGATTTCTACCTCCGCAGCCTTTAGCATCGCAAAGAGCTCGGGAATTGTCTTATCCATCCCTTGCATATTATAGTTCATCACGAATCTTTTGTAGCTTGGTGGCAGTGATTGAAGAACTCTGTCAATGACACTATCATCAGGAAGATTAACTCCCAGTTGAGTCAAGTGGTTGTGGTACCCAGACATTCTGAGTATATGTTCACTGACAGAACTATTCTCCTCCATTTTGCAACTATAGAACTTATTGGAGACTTCATATCTCTCAATTCAGGCATTTGCTTGAAATATTAAGTTCAACTCCTGGAACATCTCATATGCTCCATGACGTTCAAAACGTCGTTGAAGTCCTGATTCTAAGCCATAAAGCATGGCACACTGAACTATCGAGTAGTCATTAGCTTTGCTTTGCCAGACGTTCATAACATCTGGAGTTGCTTCTGCAGCGGGTCTTGCACCTAGTGGTGCTTCCAGGACGTAATTCTTTTGTGCAGCAATGAGAATAATCCTCAAGTTACGGACCCAGTCCGTGTAGTTGTTACCATCATCTTTTAACTTAGCTTTCTCTAGGAACGCATTAAAATTCAAGGGAACGGTAGCACTGGCCATTGATCTACAACAACACAGACATGCAAAATACTATCAGGTACTAAGTTCATGATAAATTAAAGTTCAATTAATCATATTACCTAAGAACTCCCACTTAGATAGACATCCCTCTAGTCATCTAAATGATCACGTGATCCAAATCAACTAAACCATGTCCTAACATCACGTGAGATGGAGTACTTTTCAATGGTGAGCATCACTATGTTGATCATATCTACTATATGATTCACGTTCGACCTTTCGGTCTCAGTGTTCCGAGGCCATATCTGCATATGCTAGGCTCGTCAAGTTTAACCCGAGTATTCTGCGTGTGCAAAACTGGCTTGCACCCGTTGTATGTGAACGTAGAGCTTATCACACCCGATCATCACGTGGTGTCTCGGCACGACGAACTGTAGCAACGGTGCATACTCAGGGAGAACACTTATACCTTGAAATTTAGTGAGGGATCATCTTATAATGCTACCGACGTACTAAGCAAAATAAGATGCATAAAGGATAAACATCACATGCAATCAAAATAAGTGATATGATATGGCCATCATCATCTTGTGCCTTTGATCTCCATCTCCAAAGCACCGTCATGATCACCATCGTCACCGGCTAGACACCTTGATCTCCACCATAGCATCGTTGTCATCTCGCCAACTATTGCTTCTACGACTATTGCTACCACTTAGTGATAAAGTAAAGCAATTACATGGCGATTGCATTTCATACAATAAAGCGACAACCATATGGCTCCTGCCAGTTGCCGGTAACTGTTACAAAACATGATCATCTCATACAACAATTTATATCTCATCATGTCTTAAACATATCACATCACAAAAAGCCCAACAAAAACAAGTTAGACGTCCTCTACTTTGTTGTTGCAAGTTTTACGTGGATGCTACGGGCTTCTAGCAAGAACCGTTCTTACCTACGCATCAAAACCACAACGATTTTTCATGAAGTGTGTTGTTTTAACCTTCAACAAGGACCGGGCATAGCCAAACTCGATTCAACTAAAGTTGGAGAAACGGACACCCGCTAGCCACCTGTGTGCGAAGCACGTCGGTAGAACCAGTCTCATGAACACGGTCATGTAATGTCGGTTCGGGCCGCTTCATCCAACAATACCGCCGAATCAAAGTAAGACGTTGCTGGTAAGCAGTATGACTATTATCGCCCACAACTCCTTGTGTTCTACTCGTGCATATAACATCTACGCATAGACCTGGCTCGGATGCCACTGTTGGGGAACGCAGTATTTCAAAATATTTACCTACAATCACGCAAGATCTATCTAGGAGATTCATAGAAACGAGAGGGGGAGAGTGTGTCCACGTACCCTCGTAGACCGAAGCGGAAGCGTTTAGTAACGCGGTTGACATAGTGGATCATCTTCGTGATCCAACCGATCCTAGCACCGAACGTACGGCACCTCCGTGTTCAGCACACGTTCAACATGATGACGTCCCTCAAGCTCTTGATCCAGTTGAGGACTGCTACCTCTTGAGCATGCGTTGGTTTTCCCTTGAAGAGGAAACAGTGATGCATCAAAGTAGCGTAAGTATTTCCCTCAGTTTTTGAGAACCAAGGTATCAATCTAGTAGGAGACTACACGCAAATCGCCTAGTACCTGCACAAACAATCAAGAACCTTGCAACCAATGCGATAAAGGGGTTGGCAATCCCTTCACGGCCAGTTGCAAAAGTGAGATCTGATAAAGATAATAAGATAAATATTTTTGGTATTTTTGTGATATAGATTGAAAAGTAAAGTTTGCAAAATAAACAGTAAAGTAGAATAATAGATCGGGAACTTATATGATGCAAAGTAGACCCGGGGACCATAGGTTTCACTAGTGGCTCTCTCAAGATAGCATATATTATGGTGGGTGAACAAATTACTGTCGAGCAATTGATAGAAAAGCGCATAGTTATGAGAATATCTAGGCAATATCAAGAACATAGGCATCACGTCCGTGTTAAGTAGACCAAAACGATTCTGCATCTACTACTATTACTCCACACATCGACCGCTATCCAGCATGCATCTAGAGTATTAAGTTCATAAGAACAGAGTAACACATTAAGCAAGATGACATGACGTAGAGGGATAAACTCAAGCAATATGATATAAACCCCATCTTTTTATCCTCGATGGCAACAATACAATACGTGCCTTGCTGCCCCTGCTGTCACTGGGAAAGGACACCGCAAGATTGAACCCAAAGCTAAGCACTTCTCCCATTGCAAGAAAGATCAATCTAGTAGGCCAAACTAAACCGATAATTCGAAGAGACTTGCAAAGATATCAAATCATGCATATAAGAATTCAGAGAAGAATCAAATATTGTTCATAGATAATCTTGATCATAAACCCACAATTCATCAGATCTCGACAAACAAACCGCAAAAAGTATTACATCGAATAGATCTCCAAGAACATCAAGGAGAACTTTGAATTGAGAACCAAAGAGAGAGAAGAAGCCATCTAGCTAATAACCATGGACCCGAAGGTCTGTGGTAAACTACTCACACATCATCGGAGAGGCTATGGTGTTGATGTAGAAGCCCTCCGTGATCGAATCCCCCTCCGGCAGATTGTCGGAAAAGGCCCCAAGATGGGATCTCATGGGTATAGAAGGTTGCGGCAGTGGAAAAGTGGTTTCATGGCTCCCCAGGATGTTTTCAGGGTATAAGAGTATATATTGGCGAAAGAAGTAGGTCGGTGGAGCTACAAGGGGCCATGAGGGTGGGGGCGCGCCTACCCCCTGGGCGCGCCCACCCCCTGGGCGCGCCCTCCTGCCTCGTGGCCGCCTCGTTGCGTCTTTGACTTCCACTCCAAGTCTCCTGGATTGCGTTTGTTCCTAGAAAGTGTCACATCCCTAGTTCTGGTATGACCTAGGCTAGCCTTCTTGTGAGCATCATGTTTAAATTCAATTTTAAATTGAAATGGGGATTTATGAAACCCTCAGAAATCATTTCTGGAAATGACCTAGATAAAATTGCTCCAAAAAGGTCCAAGAAAATGTTCATGTTACTCTCTGAAAATATTGGACAGATATAAAAAATCAAACCAATATTTTCAGGAGCTCATAAGTATTTATTTTGGCCATTTGGAATTAATGCATAATTATTTGCTTTGGATATATATATTTGCTATATATATAATATATGTCCAAAAATTCTGTTAATTGGTGAGGAGTTTTGAAGCAATCCAACTAGTTCCTACAAAAATTGACAGAAGTAAATAAAATGGTTTAGTATTTTTACTAAATCAAACAAATGTCAGAAAATTAGAAAACAGAAACAAACTGGAAAAAGGGAGAAACTTACCTGGCCTGGCCCAGCGGCCCAGCAGGCCGGCCCAACCAGCTGGCCGTGCCAGTCGTCCCCTTCCTCGCGCCAGGAGGATAGGGGCACGCGCTCGCCGCTCGCGCGCATGCGCGCCACCTCCTGCTTCTCCCCTCGTCGCCTGGATCGCCCGAACGACGCCACGCACCCCCTCCAAGCCTCTCTCGCTCTCCCCTGTGCCCATTCTCTCCTCTCCCTCGCTCTCTTGCACGACGGCCGAACGCCACCATCGGTGCCGCTCGCCGTTGCCGTAGCCACCGCCTCCCCCTCGCCCTCTCCCCGTATTCAGAAGCTCCGCCACGTCGTCCGCCACCTCTCCGTCAAGCCACGCGCCTCGGGAGGCCCTGGAGCGCCTCCATCGACGCCGTCTTCATCTCCGGTCGCCGGAGATCGTCTTCTCCGCCCCGCCGACTCCAGCCCTTCCCCGAGCCCGCCATCGACGCCGTCGAGTCCGCAGTGAGCCTCTGCTCCGTTTCCCTCTTCCCGTTCCTCCGTTCTCGTGCCGTAGCCCTTCCCCCGCCATGGCCGTAGCTCCTCGCCGCCGTCCATGTCGCCGCCGTCGCCCTGGCCACCGCAGCCCGCAACCGAGCGCGTCACCGTGCTCCTGGTGATGCCAGGAGGCCGTAGCGCCTCTCCGCTCACGCCCCCGTGCACCGCAGCGCTGCGCCTGCCCTTGGCCGAACTCCGGCCACCGCCGCGAGCTTCGCTCCGGCGAGCTCCGACCACCCCACGGTCTCCCGCGTGTCCCACTGGATGCGCGCGAGCCTGGGCTTCGCGTAGGTGGCCTCCGCTGCCCAAATGGTCGCCGGAGCGACGAACCCGACGCGCTCCGCCGCGCTCGGCCTCGCCGGCGACTAACCGCCGGTCAACCCGGGTCAAACCGCACTAATTACCCCCCTCTGTGACACTGACAGTGGGCCCCTGCGCCTAATCCTATAATTAGAATAAATTAAACCCTCTGTTTAAAACGTGTGTCACTGACGTGTGGCCCCCACACGTCAGGTTTGACCCCAGTCAGCGCTGTTGACTTGGTGACGCAAGCATGACGCAGTGCTGACGCAGTTACTCATTTTCTGGATTTAAATTAAATCAGGAAATTCCAGAAAATGATATAAACTTCAAAAATTCATAGAAATTCAACCGTAGCTCAGATTTAAATAATTTATATATGAAAAATAATCAGAAAAATTCAATCTATCCATCTGTGCCATTTTCATGCATGACAAACCAACCTATACATGCTGTATATATGAAAACACACTTATGGCATTTAAAGGGACTTATATTAGAGTTGCCTTTGAACCTTTGGTTCAAATGGATCTCTTCCAAGTTGAATGCTAAATGCATTGGCTCAAAACACATCACATATTCATGCCATATTCATGCATCATATTGTTGCATATGATTGTGTTTTGATTGTCGACACCGTTCCTTCTCGATAGGTCCTGCTCCGGAGAGTGTTCCAGAGTACCTGTCTGAGGAGCAGTGCCACCCTGTTGATCTACCAGGCAAGCAAACCCCCTTGTTCATTCCGATACAATCCTACTCTCTCGCTCCTGCTCTCTTTTACTGCATTAGGACAACAACGATTCAACTGCTACTTTATGCTGCGGTAGTTGAACCCATTCCTCTGCATGACCTGTCATTGCCACAGTAAATAGTTGAAACCCACTAGCATGTGTAGGAGTTGATTGAGCCATGTTGTGTTCCTACCATGCCATGCCTGCTATTGCTTAGAGTTGTGCCAGGTCTGGTTCATTGCGAATGAATTGGAGTGTTACGATATGTTCTGGTGCTGAGAGTTAAGTGAGTGAACACGATTTGGTAAAGGTAGCGGTGAGAGGCCATGTAGGAGTACATGGTGGGTTGTCTCACTGGAACCGTCCTTAAGCACTGAGTTCTGTGTATGTTGTCCAATGACTAGCTACTACCACACATTGGAATGCTTAAGTGCCCCTCTCGGCTTATTAACCAACTTGATCTCTGTCCAGGAGTTGCAACTAGTTTCTGGTGTTTGTAGGTAGTGCTATTTTTCTACCGAGTGGCACCCGGCAGGGTGGGCTTGGGACAGACTAGGCACACGTGGCCCGGTGTACCGAGTGGCACCCGGATGGTGGGCTCGGGAACCCTGCACACATCGTTTGGGGCCGTGAGTGACACCCCGAACGGATCTCCTTGCGGATGCAACCCGAATAGGCGATAAACCTGGACTAGAGTCTTGTGTGGTTAGTCAGGTCGTGGCCGACACCCTTGCCAGGCTTCCGCTTGAAGGTTGCCGAGGTACATGATGTGTACATGGCGGTAAGTGGCGAGAGCGTGTGTGAGCAGTACACCCCTGCAGGGTTATCATGATCTATTCGAATAGCCGTGTCCTCGATTATGGACTTCTTGGATGCTTACGTGGTACATAGACTACTTGAAGTGGTTACTCTAAAATGCTCAAGATAAGTGTGAGTGCTATGGATGGCTTCTCGTAGTGAGACGGGAATGAATCCATAGTGGTGTATTGAGGTGGTGACTAGTGGACTCGTGTGCGCCTTCTTACCTCAAAGAAGTTCCTCGTAGTCGTAGAACAGGATAGCCACTGAGTCAAAGCTGGCTTGCTGCGACTAAACCCCACACTACCTTCTTGATACAAATGCATGTATGATAGGATTTGATGTAAGTCTTGCTGAGTACCTTTGTACTCATGTTGCTTTATTTATGTTTCTGCAGCGGAGACTTCAGTCTTACTAGTAGTTCCGCTTGGACTTCGACGAGTAGCTTGTACCTCAGCTATGATCTTGTACCCTTGGGAGGGGCTTGTAGATAGTCAGGCTTCTCAGCCTTTTCTTTGTAGTTGTCTGTACTCAGACATGTAATGCTTCCGTTGCTTGTATGCTCTGAATGATGGGTCATGTGACCCCTGTTTGTACTTAATGCTATCTGGCTCTTCTGGGCCTTTATTTATATGAGTTTGTGTTATGTTGTGATGCCATGTTGTACAGCACATACTTGCATGTTATGCGTACGTGTAACGTGTATTGCTATGTGTGGGATCCGACAACCTAGTTGTCTATCCTTGGTAGCCTCTCTTATGGGGAAATGTAGTCTAGTGCTTCCACCGAGCCATGGTAGTCCGCTACAGCCCGGTTTACCGGAGTCCTGCTAGCCCAGCACCAATGCTCCGGAACACTTAGACTGGCCGGCATGTGATTCACTTCGTTCCTATGTCTGTCCCTTCGGGGAAATGTCACGCGGTGACATTCGGAGTCCTGCCTAGCCTGCTACAGCCCGGGTTCCCGGAGTCCTGTTAGCCCAGTTGCTACAGCCCGGTTTCACACGCTGCTGACCGACATGCTCGATGTTGTTTCATGTATGCCTGTCCCAGTAAGTTAGTGCCACTTTGGGTTCACGACTAGTCATGTCGGCCCGGGTTCTTTGTCATATGGATGCTAGCGACACTATCATATACGTGAGCCAAAAGGCGCAAACGGTCCCGGGCCATGGTAAGGCGACACCCGTGGGAATACCGTGCGTGAGGCCGCAAAGTGATATGAGGTGTTACATGCTAGATCGGTGTGACCTAGAATCGGGGTCCCGACAGCTTTGGTATCAGAGCCTGACTGCCTGTAGGATTTCCAAGCCAACCTGGTCGAAGTTGAGACTAGAAATTCTTTAGTTATGTAAGGGAATTGATTGTGGAAGGGAACGTAAGGCTCTTTTTACTTCTTTTACCTCATGCTCTTCTGATCTGAGTCATCCTATCTTTCCTACGGGGTTAAGGAACTAGGCTTTCTCTTCTGTCTATCAGGATCACGTGTTACTACTCCGTAGTCTCTTATGATTGGTTGATCAGAGTCATATCCCAGTTTGAGTACCTCCGGTGTAGCCTGTTTAGTAATATCTCAGAACCTTGAGTGATGATGTTGAGCATGGTGCTACCCCGTCCTTTGCAGAATGTCTCATTTTGAGCATTTTACTGCCGTTATGCCGCCGGAATTGTCCTAGGAGCTTGAGAGATACTAAATTTTCTTATGCTACATGTTGCATCCTATAGTTGTTGTTGACCTCGTCCTTGGTTCCGCTTCTCAGGATGTCGTCAGTTAACCGAAGTTCTGTTGCTCGTTGCCTGAACCACGGAGGTGGTAGGGATGAGGAGGATCCTCCCGACCAGCCTTCGTTGGCAGAGCTTATGTTAGAGATGGAGAGGAACAAGCATGAGTCTAACCGCTTGTTAGCACGTATCGAGGAGAACACCGCACCCCAGTGCAAAGAGTCAGCGACCATCTATGATTTCATTGGTCTGAAACCACCTACCTTCCATCATTCCATTGAGCCACTCGATGCAGATGACTGGCTCCGTAGTATCACACACAAGCTACATTCTGCGAACGTAGCTGAAGGTGACAAGGTCACCTATGCTGCATATCACCTGGAAGGTCCTGCTAGTCTTTGGTGGCAGAACTATGAGGCTATGCTTCCAGCTGGCCAGATACCGACCTGGAGAGATTTCACTGAGGCTTTTCGCGAGCATCACATTCCTCAGGCTCTCATTGACCGCAAGAGAGAAGAGTTCTGTAGTTTCACCCAGGGTAAGATGGCTGTTGATGCTTACAGTAGAGAGTTTGAGAACCTCGCCCGCTATGCTACAGAAGAAGTGTCCACGGACGCTAAGAAGCAGGCTAGGTTCCGGAAGGGTCTCAACCCCAAGTTGCGTCGTGATCTCCACTTGCACCATTGCAATACATTCTAGGCTCTTGTGAACAAGGCCATTAATGCGGAGACAGCTCAGCTCACCTATGAGGAGTCTCGTAAGCACACCCGTGATTTGGTTCCTTCCTCTGGTTCTACTTCTCATAAGCGCCGGATTTGGGTTCCGAACTCCGCTCTTCCACCTGGATATGCACCGAGGCCATCTTATGTGGCGCCTCACCCAGTTCAGCAGTATGCTCCACCCAGGCCTATTGGTTGACCGCTTGTCAATGCGGGTCCACATCCAACTTCAGGGACTCGCTTCACATGCGGGAAGCCAGGACACTATGCACGTGACTGCTCTCAGGCCAGTTATGCTCCACCCCAGCCCGAGAAGTCTATTGGTCGTGGTAAGCCATCACGCAAGATGATCAGTGTCAAGTCAGCTTCCACTGAACATGGACGTGTGCATCACGTCTCAGCTAAAGACGCTCATGATGATCCGGATGTCGTTCTTGGTACACTCCTTGTCAATTGCCATCCAGCTTCGGTTCTATTCGATACTGGAGCATCTCACTCCTTCATCTCTGAAGGCTATGCTCGTTTGCACGACATGTCATTTTGTGATATGCCAACTCCACTTGAAATCCAAACTCCAGGGTCTAGATGGCAAACTACCAGAATAAGCCATGGTAATGAAATCCTTGTTGACAGACTTGTATTCCTTGCCTCACTTATAGCCCTCAAGTCTACAGATATTAACATCATCTTGGGTATGGACTGGATGACAGCTCATCATGCCAAGATTGATTGTTACACCAGGTCTGTTCAACTCACACACCCATCTGGCAAGTTAGTCACTGTCTCCACCAGAGTTGCAAAGCGTCAACTCTATTCTCTTAATGCCAGTCCTCTTCCAGACCTTGAAGATATCCCGGTAGTCCGTGACTTTCCGGATGTCTTTCCAGAGGAACTGCCAGGTATTCCACCTGACAGAGATGTAGAGTTTGTCATAGATCTTATCCCAGGAACCGCCCCAATCTCTAGGAGACCTTACAAGATGGCACCTTTAGAACTAGCTGAGCTTAAGAAACAACTTGATGAGTCCTTGCAAAAGGGTTTCATCCGTCCTAGTTCTTCTCCCTGGGCTTGCCCCGTCCTCTTCATCAAGAAGAAGGATGGTACGGACCGGATGGTTGTAGATTATCGTCCCGTTAATTTGGTCACGATAAAGAACAAATATCCGCTCCCCAGGATCAACAACCTGTATGATCAGCTCGCTGGATCCTCAGTCTTCTCCAAGATGGATTTGAGGTTAGGCTACCATCAAATCAAGATTAGAAATGGGGACATTCCTAAGATGGCTTTTGTCACTCGTTATGGCCAATACGAGTACACCGTCATGTCCTTCGGTCTAACCAACGCTCCAGCGACATTCTCCCGCTTGATGAACTCGATCTTCATGGAGTACTTAGACAAGTTCGTCGTGGTTTACCTCGATGATATCCTTATCTACTCGAAGAACGAGGAAGAGCATGCCGAACATCTTAGACTTGTGTTAGAAAAACTCAGAGAGCACCGCCTTTATGCAAAGTTCTCCAAGTGTGAATTTTGGTTGCCAGAAGTGACCTACCTAGGCCACGTGATCTCTGGTAAGGGCATTGCTGTCAATCCTGAGAGAGTTCAGGCCGTTCTTGATTGGACTCCACCTGAAACAGTTAAGCAAGTTAGGAGTTTCCTTGGTCTAGCCAGTTATTGTCGCCGCTTCGTTAAAAACTTCTCCAAAGTAGCCAAACCCCTCACGGAACTTCTCAAGAAAGATAAAAATTTTGAGTGGTCCCCACAGTGTGAGTACAGTTTTCAAGAACTGAAAAGACGCCTGACTTCTGCTCCCATACTTGTGCCACCGGATTTCACTAAGGACTTCGTTATCTACTGCGACACCTCACGACAAGGACTAGGTTGCATTCTTATGCAGGATCGTCATGTGATTGCCTATGCATCTCGACAGTTGCATCCACATGAGGATAATTATCCTACACATGATCTAGAGCTTGCAGCTGTAGTTTATGCACTCAAGACTTGGCGACATTACCTTCTTGGTAAACGTTGCAAGATCTACACCGATCACCAGAGTCTCAAGTATATCTTCACCCAACCAGATTTGAACCTTAGGCAAAGACGTTGGTTGGAGTTGATCTCAGATTATGACTTAGGGATTACCTACACCCCAGGCAAGGGCAATGTCATGGCTGATGCGCTAAGTCGTAAGTCCTATTGCAACAATCTTATGTTGCAGCAAGGCCAACCACTTCTCCATGAGGAATTCTGTAAGCTTAACCTTCACATTGCTCCTCAAGGATTCCTTTCTACCTTGGTGGTGAAACCTACCCTTGAGGATCAGATCATTTCTGACCAGAAGTTTGATAAGGGTGTTACCCGCATCAGGAGAAACATTAAGAAGGGAGTTGGTGGATGTTTCTCTATGGATGATCGAGGTGCTGTTTTCTTTGAGAATCGCTTGGTGGTTCCCAAGAATCAACATCTGCGACAATTGATCCTTAAGGAGGCACATGAATCCCCTCTCACGATTCATCCCGGTAGTACTAAGATGTATCAGGACCTACGCCAGAGGTTCTGGTGGACTAGGATGAAGAGAGAAATCGCTCAGTTCATTGCTAACTGTGACGTTTGTCGTCGCGTTAAGGCAGAACATCAAAGACCTGCTGGCACCCTTCAACCTTTAGCCATTCCTGAGTGGAAATGGGATAAAGTTGGTATGGACTTCATCACCGGCTTTCCCAGGACCAAGAAAGGGAATAACGCTATCTTCGTAGTCATTGATCGTCTTTCCAAAGTGGCTCACTTCCTACCTGTTCGAGAGAGTATCACTGCTAGTCAGCTCGCTGACTTATATATTTCTCGAATAGTGTCACTTCATGGTGTTCCACTAGAGATCAATTCAGACCGTGGTAGTCTCTTCACTTCTCATTTCTGGGAGAGTTTCCAAACTGCCATGGGCACCCATCTTTCCTTCAGTACCGCTTTCCACCCTCAATCAAGTGGTCAGGTGGAAAGGGTCAACCAAATTCTCGAAGACATGCTTAGAGCTTGTGTTATCTCATTCGGTATGGATTGGGAGAAATGCCTACCTTTCGCCGAGTTTGCTTATAACAATAGCTATCAATCCAGTCTTAAGAAAGCTCCTTTCGAGATTCTGTATGGACGAAGATGTCGAACACCTTTGAACTGGTCAGAAACCGGTGAAAGACAATTCTTTGGACCGGACATGATCCAGGAAGCAGAAGAGCAAGTTCGCATCATTCGTGAGAATTTGAAAACAGCCCAGTCTCGTCAAAAGAGCCAGTATGGCCGTCGTCATAAGGAAGTGGCTTATGAAGTTGGCGACAAGGCTTACCTTCGGGTTACTCCTCTAAAGGGTACCCATCGTTTCGGTATCAAGGGCAAGTTGGCTCCTCGTTACATTGGTCCTTTTCGCATTCTCGCTAAACGAGGAGAGGTTGCCTACCAGTTAGAACTACCCCCACATCTTTCTCGAGTCCATGACGTCTTCCACGTCTCTCAACTCAGGCGTTGCTTCTCGGATCCCATCCGCGGAGTGGACCATGAAACGCTTGATCTCCAAGATAACCTCACATATCGAGAGTACCCTATTCGCATTCTTGATCAAGCAGAGCGTGTCACCCGGCGTCAGAACATCAAGTTTCTCAAGGTTCAGTGGTCTCATCATTCCGAGAGAGAAGCTACTTGGGAGCGAGAAGATCGTCTTCGACTGGAGTACCCCACCTTCTTTCCATCGACACCTGAATCTCGGGACGAGATTCTTTCAAGTGGGGGCGAGTTGTCACATCCCTAGTTCTGGTATGACCTAGGCTAGCCTTCTTGTGAGCATCATGTTTAAATTCAATTTTAAATTGAAATGCGGATTTATGAAACCCTCAGAAATCATTTCTGGAAATGACCAAGATAAAAATTGCTCCAAAAAGGTCCAAGAAAATGTTCATGTTACTCTCTGAAAATATTGGACAGAGATAAAAATCAAACCAATATTTTCAGGAGCTCATAAGTATTTATTTTGGCCATTTGGAATTAATGCATAATTATTTGCTTTGGATATATATATTTGCTATATATATAATATATGTCCAAAAATTCTGTTAATTGGTGAGGAGTTTTGGAGCAATCCAACTAGTTCCTACAAAAATTGACAGAAGTAAATAAAAGGTTTAGTATTTTTACTAAATCAAACAAATGTCATAAAATTAGAAAACAGAAACAAACTAGAAAAAGGGAGAAACTTACCTGGCCTGGCCCAGCGGCCCAGCTGGCCGTGCCAGTCGTCCCCTTCCTCGCGCCAGGAGGACAGGGGCACGCACTCGCCGCCCGCGCGCATGCGCGCCACCTCCAGCTTCTCCCCTCGTCGCCTGGATCGCCCGAACGACGCCACGCACCCCCTCCAAGCCTCTCTCGCTCTCCCCCGTGCCCATTCTCTCCTCCCCCTCGCTCTCTCGCACGACGGCCGAACGCCACCGTCGCCGCCGCTCGCCGTTGCCGTAGCCACCGCCTCCCCCTCGCCCTCTCCCCGTATTCAGAAGCTCCGCCACGTCGTCCACCACCTCTCCGTCAAGCCACGTGCCTCGGGAGGCCCTGGAGCGCCTCCATCGACGCCGTCTTCATCTCCGGTCGCCGGAGATCGTCTTCTCCGCCCCGCCGACTCCAGCCCTTCCCCGAGCCCGCCATCGACGCCGTCGAGTCCGCAGTGAGCCTCTGCTCCGTTTCCCTCTTCCCGTTCCTCCGTTCTCGTGCCGTAGCCCTTCCCCCGCCATGGCCGTAGCTCCTCGCCGCCGTCCATGTCGCCGCCGTCGCCCTGGCCACCGCAGCCCGCAACCGAGCGCGTCACCGTGCTCCTGGTGATGCCAGGAGGCCGTAGCGCCTCTCCGCTCACGCCCCCGTGCACCGCAGCGCTGCGCCTGCCCTTGGCCGAACTCCGGCCACCGCCGCGAGCTTCGCTCCGGCGAGCTCCGACCACCCCACGGTCTCCCGCGTGTCCCACTGGATGCGCGCGAGCCTGGGCTTCGCGTAGGTGGCCTCCGCTGCCCAAATGGTCGCCGGAGCGACGAACCCGACGCGCTCGGCCTCGCCGGCGACTAACCGCCGGTCAACCCGGGTCAAACCGCACTAATTACCCCCCTCTGTGACACTGACAGTGGGCCCCTGCGCCTAATCCTATAATTAGAATAAATTAAACCCTCTGTTTAAAACGTGTGTCACTGACGTGTGGCCCCCACACGTTAGGTTTGACCCCAGTCAGCGCTGTTGACTTGGTGACGCAAGCATGACGCAGTGCTAACGCAGTTACTCATTTTCTGGATTTAAATTAAATCAGGAAATTCCAGAAAATGATATAAACTTCAAAAATTCATAGAAATTCAACCGTAGCTCAGATTTAAATAATTTATATATGAAAAATAATCAGAAAAATTCAATCTATCCATCTGTGCCATTTTCATGCATGACAAACCAACCTATACATGCTGTATATATGAAAACACACTTATGGCATTTAAAGGGACTTATATTAGAGTTGCCTTTGAACCTTTGGTTCAAATGGATCTCTTCCAAGTTGAATGCTAAATGCATTGGCTCAAAACACATCACATATTCATGCCATATTCATGCATCATATTGTTGCATATGATTGTGTTTTGATTGTCGACACCGTTCCTTCTCGATAGGTCCTGCTCCGGAGAGTGTTCCAGAGTACCTGTCTGAGGAGCAGTGCCACCCTGTTGATCTACCAGGCAAGCAAACCCCCTTGTTCATTCCGATACAATCCTACTCTCTCGCTCCTGCTCTCTTTTACTGCATTAGGACAACAACGATTCAACTGCTACTTTATGCTGCGGTAGTTGAACCCATTCCTCTGCATGACCTATCATTGCCACAGTAAATAGTTGAAACCCACTAGCATGTGTAGGAGTTGATTGAGCAATGTTGTGTTCCTACCATGCCATGCCTGCTATTGCTTAGAGTTGTGTCAGGTCTGGTTCATTGGGAATGAATTGGAGTGTTATGATATGTTCTGGTGCTGAGAGTTAAGTGAGTGAACACGATTTGGTAAAGGTAGCGGTGAGAGGACATGTAGGAGTACATGGTGGGTTGTCTCACTGGAACCGTCCTTAAGCACTGAGTTCTGTGTATGTTGTCCAATGACTAGCTACTACCACACATTGGAATGCTTAAGTGCCCCTCTCGGCTTATTAACCAACTTGATCTCTGTCCAGGAGTTGCAACTAGTTTCTGGTGTTTGTAGGTAGTGCTATTTTTCTACCGAGTGGCACCCGGCAGGGTGGGCTTGGGACAGACTAGGCACACGTGGCCCGGTGTACCGAGTGGCACCCGGATGGTGGGCTTGGGAACCCTGCACACATCGTTTGGGGCCGTGAGTGACACCCCGAACGGATCTCCTTGCGGATGCAACCCGAATAGGCGATAAACCTGGACTAGAGTCTTGTGTGGTTAGTCAGGTCGTGGCCGACACCCTCGCCAGGCTTCCGCTTGAAGGTTGCCGAGGTACATGACGTGTACATGGCGGTAAGTGGCGAGAGCGTGTGTGAGCAGTACACCCCTGCAGGGTTATCATGATCTATTCGAATAGCCGTGTCCTCGATTATGGACTTCTTGGATGCTTACGTGGTACATAGACTACTTGAAGTGGTTACTCTAAAATGCTCAAGATAAGTGTGAGTGCTATGGATGGCTTCTCGTAGTGAGACGGGAATGAATCCATAGTGGTGTATTGAGGTGGTGACTAGTGGACTCGTGTGCGCCTTCTTACCTCAAAGAAGTTCCTCGTAGTCGTAGAACAGGATAGCCACTGAGTCAAAGCTGGCTTGCTGCGACTAAACCCCACACTACCTTCTTGATACAAATGCATGTATGATAGGATTTGATGTAAGTCTTGCTGAGTACCTTTGTACTCATGTTGCTTTATTTATGTTTCTGCAGCGGAGACTTCAGTCTTACTAGTAGTTCCGCTTGGACTTCGACGAGTAGCTTGTACCTCAGCTATGATCTTGTACCCTTGGGAGGGGCTTGTAGATAGTCAGGCTTCTCAGCCTTTTCTTTGTAGTTGTCTGTACTCAGACATGTAATGCTTCCGTTGCTTGTATGCTCTGAATGATGGGTCATGTGACCCCTGTTTGTACTTAATGCTATCTGGCTCTTCTGGGCCTTTATTTATATGAGTTTGTGTTATGTTGTGATGCCATGTTGTACAACACATACTTGCATGTTATGCGTACGTGTAACGTGTATTGCTACGTGTGGGATCCGACAACCTAGTTGTCTATCCTTGGTAGCCTCTCTTATGGGGAAATGTAGTCTAGTGCTTCCACCGAGCCATGGTAGTCCGCTACAGCCCGGTTTACCGGAGTCCTGCTAGCCCAGCACCAATGCTCCGGAACACTTAGACTGGCCGGCATGTGATTCACTTCGTTCCTGTGTCTGTCCCTTCAGGGAAATGTCACGCGGTGACATCCGGAGTCCTGCCTAGCCTGCTACAGCCCGGGTTCCCGGAGTCCTGTTAGCCCAGTTGCTACAGCCCGGTTTCACACACTGCTGACCGACATGCTCGATGTTGTTTCATGTATGCCTGTCCCCGTAAGTTAGTGCCACTTTGGGTTCACGACTAGTCATGTCGGCCCGGGTTCTTTGTCATATGGATGCTAGCGACACTATCATATACGTGAGCCAAAAGGCGCAAACGGTCTCGGGCCATGGTAAGGCGACACCCGTGGGAATACCGTGCGTGAGGCCGCAAAGTGATATGAGGTGTTACATGCTAGATCGGTGTGACCTAGAATCGGGGTCCCGACAGAAAGATCCTCGCGAAGGTTTCGGTCCGTTTGGATTCCGTTTGATATTCCTTTTCTGCGAAACACTGAAATAGGAAAAAAAACAGCAACTGGCACTGGGCCTCCGGTTAATAGGTTAGTCCCAAAAATAATATAAAAGAGCATAATAAAGCCCATTAAACATCCAAAACAGATAATATAATAGCATGGAACAATAAAAAATTATAGATACGTTGGAGACGTATCAGCATCCCCAAGCTTAATTCCTGCTCATCCTCGAGTAGGTAAATGATAAAAACAGAATTTTTGATGTGGAATGCTACTTAACATAATTTTGAATGTAATTTTCTTTATTGTTGCATGAATGTTCAGATACAAAAGATTCAAGACAAAAGTTTAATATTGACATAAAAATAATAATACTTCAAGCATACTAATAAAGCAATCATGTCTTCTCAAAATAACATGGCCAAAGAAAGTTATCCCTACAAAATCATATAGTTTGGCTATGCTCTATATTCATCGCACAAAGTATTTAATCATGCACAACCCCGATGACAAGCCAAGCAATTGTTTCATACTTTTGATTGTTTCATATTTAAGCATACTAACTAAGCAACTATGTCTTCTCAAAATAACATAGCCAAAGAAATCTCATCCCTACAAAATCATATAGTTTGGCCATGCTCAATCTTCGTCACATAAAATGCTCTCATCATGCACAACCCCGATGACAAGCCAAGCAATTGTTTCATACTTTAGTATTCTCAAACTTTTTCAACTTTCACGCAATACATGAGCGCGAGCCATGGACATAACACTATGGTGGAATAGAATATGATGATGGAGGTTGTGTGGAGAAGACAAAAAAGGAGAAAGTCTCACATTGACGCGGCTAATCAACGGGCTATGGAGATGCCCATCAGTTGATGCTAATGCGAGGAGTAGGGATTGCCATGCAACGGATGCACTAGAGCTATAAATGTATGAAAGCTCAACAAAAGAAACTAAGTGGGTGTGCATCCAACTTGCTTGCTCACGAAGACCTAGGGCATTTGAGGAAGCCCATTGTTGGAATATACAAGCCAAGTTATATAATGAAAAATTCCCACTAGTATATGAAAATGACAAAATAAGAGACTCTGTATCATGAAGATCATGGTTCTACTTTGAAGCACAAGTGTGGAAAAAGGATAGTAGCATTGTACCTTCTCTCTTTTTCTCTCATTTTTTGGGCCTTCTTTTTTTATTTGGCCTTTCTCTTTTTTTTGGCCTTTGTTTTTTTCATTTTTTCATTTCCTCACATGGGACAATGCTCTAATAATGATGATCATCACACTTCTATTTATTTACAACTCAAGGATTACAACTCGATACTAGAACAAAATATGACTCTATATGAGTGCCTCCGGTGGTGTACCAGGACGGGAAATGAATCAAGAGTGACATGTATGAAAAATTATGCATGGTGGCCTTGCCACAAATACGATATCAACTACATGATCATGCAAGGCAATATGACAATGATGAAGCGTGTCATAATAAACGGAACGGTGGAAAGTTGCATGGCAATATATCTCGGAATGGCTATGGAAATGCCATAATAGGTTGGTATGGTGGCTGTTTTGAGGAAGATATAAGGAGGCTTATGTGTGATAGAGCGTATCATATCACGGGGTTTGGATGCACCGGTGAAGTTTGCACCAACTCTCGAGGTGAGAAAGGGCAATGCACGGTACCGAAGAGGCTAGCAATGATGGAAAGGTGAGAGTGCGTATAATCCACAGACTCAGCATTAGTCATAAAGAACTCACATACTTATTGCAAAAATCTACAAGTCATCAAAACCAAGCACTATGCGCATGCTCCTAGGGGGATAGATTGGTAGGAAAAGACCATCGGTCGTCCCCGACCGCCACTCATAAGGAAAGCAATCAAAGAACACCTCATGCTTCAAATTTGTCACACAACGGTTACCATACGTGCATGCTACGGGACTTGCAAACCTCAACACAAGTATTTCTCAAATTCACAATTACTCAACTAGAATGACTCTAATATTACCATCTTCATATCTCAAAAAAATCATCAAGTATCAAACTTCTCATAGTATTCAATGCACTCTATATGGAAGTTTTTATTATACCCATCTTGGATGCCCATCATATTAGGACTAATTTTATAGCCAAAGCAAATTACCATGCTGTTCTGAAAGACTCTCAAAATAATATAAGTTAAGCATGAGAGATCAACAATTTCCATAAAATAAAACCACCACCGTGCTCTAAAAAGATATAAGTGAAGCACTAGAGCAAAATTATCTAGCTCAAAAGATATAAGTGAAGCACATAGAGTATTCTAATAAATTCCGATTCATGTGTGTCTCTCCAAAAGGTGTGTACAGAAAGGATGATTGTGGTAAACTAAAAAGCGAAGACTCAAATCATACAAGACGCTCCAAGCAAAACACATATCATGTGGTGAATAAAAATATAGTTTCAAGTAAAGTTACCGATAGACGAAGACGAAAGAGGGGATGCCTTCCGGGGCATCCCCAAGCTTAGGATTTTGGTTGTCCTTGAATGTTTCGTTGGTGTGCCATGGGAATCCCCAAGCTTAGGCTCTTGCCACTCCTTATTCCAAAATCCATCAAATCTTTACCCAAAAACTTGAAAACTTCACAACACAAAACTTAAACAGAAAATCTCATGAGCTCCGTTAGTATAAGAAAACAAACCACCACTTTAAGGTACTCTAATGAACTCATTATTTATTTATATTGGTGTTAAACCTACTGTATTACAACTTCTCTATGGTTCATACCCCCCGATACTAGCCATAGATTCATCAAAATAAGCAAACAACACACGAAAAACAGAATCTGTCAAAAACAGAACAGTCTGTAGTAATCTGTATCAAACGTATACTTCTGGAACTCAACAAAATTCTGAAATAAATTGGTGGACGTGAGGAATTTATATATTAATCATCTGCAACAAGAATCAACCTAAAAGCACTCTCCAGTAAAAAATGGCAACTAATCTCGTGAGCGCTAAGGTTTCTGTTTTTTACAGCAAGATCGCATAGACTTTACCCAAGTCTTCTCAAAGGTTCTACTTGGTACAAACACTAATTAAAACATAAAACCACATCTAAACAGAGGCTATATAAATTATTTATTACTAAACAGGAACAAAAAGCAAGGAACAAAAATAAAATTGGCTTGCCTCCCAACAAGCGCTATCGTTTAACGCCCCTAGCTAGGCATTGAGATTTCGATGATGCTCACATGAAAGACAAGAATTGAAGCGCAAAGAGAGAATCATGAAACACGTGACAAACACATCTAATTCTAACATACTTCCTATGCATAGGCATATTATAGGCAAACAAATTATCATGGCAAGCAAAAAGTAGCATATGCAAGGAAGTGGAAAGAAACAATAGCAATCTCAACATAACGAGAGGTAATTTTGTAACATGAAAATTTCTACAACCATATTTTCCTCTCTCATAATAATTACATGTGGGATCATAAGAAAATTCAACAAAATAGCTATCAGAAAACATATTCTTAACACAATCCACATGTATGCAAAGTTGACACTCTTTCAAAATAGTGGGATTAACATTAACTAAAGTCATGACCTCTCCAAACCCACTTTTATCAAAAACTTCATATGATTGAACATTATCCAAATATGTGGGATCTAAAGTTGACACTCTTCCAAACCCACTTTCAATATTATTGCAAACATTATTATCAATCTCACATTCATCATGGGGCTTAAATAAATTTTCAAGATCATAAGAAGAATCACCCCAATCATGATCATTGCAACAAATAGTAGTCATAGCAAAACTAGCATCCCCAAGCTTGAGGTTTTGCATATCATTAACACAATTGACGTTAAGAGAATTTATAATAACATCATTGCAATCATGCTTTTCATCGAAGGAACTATCAAGTATGGGTGCAATAGCAACGATCTCATGTTTAACATAAGGAACTATAGCAAATTCATATTCATAAATATTGGCATCATGGCCACAAGAATAGCAAGCATCATGTTCATCAAGGGATATTTCAATCAAATCATCGGAATCATAATTATCTATAGATTCATGCATATCACTATTTTCTTCAGAAGCAATGGTCATTCTTTCAATAAATTCTTTGACATAGACATTATGAGCATAGTTTTCATAGCAATATTTAAGTATGTCAAAATTTTCAGATTCATAGAGAGTAATATCATACTTTTCAATCAAAGAAGCAACTTCATAAGCACCCTTAAAAGCAACAAATTCTTCAATTTGTTCGATATCGTAGTAACTATAAACACCCTTTGCATAAGAAGATAAGATTTCATTATCATTAAACTCACATAGGTAGGGGAGGTGTTTTTTAGGGTTCTTAGAGCAACAAGTAAAATCATAAATTTCACAAAGATTCCAAGCATAACACATCAATCTGTTTATTTGATCCCATAAGAGTCTCCCTTTTTCAGACAAACAATGACGCACAAAATGAGCATGCTCATCTAAATATTTCCCATCAACTAGGCTAGTTGGGGTTTCAGCACGAGCGCATAAGGATCGAAGATGATCCAAGTAGAACACTTTAAGTGGATCCATATCAATAGATTTTTAGCAAGCAAAGATGCAAGCAAAAAGAAGGCACATGGAAACACAAACAAAGATACATACGGGAAGAAGGCGAAGAAAAGGCAAATATTTTTTAAAATCGTTTTAGAAGTGGGGGAGAGGAAAACGAGAGGTGAATGGCAAATAATGTAATGCGAGGGAGAAGAGTTTGTGATGGGTACTTGGTATGTCTTGACTTGAGTGTAGATCTCCCCGGCAATGGCGCCAGAAATCCTTCTTGCTACCTCTTGAGCATGCGTTGGTTTTCCCTTGAAGAGGAAAGGGTGATGCAGCAAAGTAGCATAAGTATTTCCCTCAGTTTTTGAGAACCAAGGTATCAATCCAGTAGGAGACTACATGCAAATCGCCTAGTACCTGCACAAACAATCAAGAACCTTGCAACCAACGTGATAAAGGGGTTGTCAATCCCTTCACGACCACTTGCAAGAGTGAGATCTGATAAAGATAATAAGATAAATATTTTTGGTATTTTTGTGGTATAGATTGAAAAGTAAAGATTGCAAAATAAACAGTAAAGTAGAATTATAGATCAGAAACTTATATGATGTAAAGTAGACCCGGGGGCCATAGGTTTACCTAGTGACTTCTCTCAAGATAGCATATATTATGGTGGGTGAACAAATTACTGTCGAGCAATTGATAGAAAAGCGCATAGTTATGAGAATATCTAGGCATGCTCATGAACATAGGCATCACGTCCGTGTCAAGTAGACCAAAACGATTCTGCATCTACTACTATTACTCCACACATCGACCGCTATCCAAACTTCATAAGAACAGAGTAACGCATTAAGCAAGATGACATGATGTAGAGGGATAAACTCAAGCAATATGATATAAACCCCATCTTTCTATCCTCGATGGCAACAATACAATACGTGCCTTGCTGCCCCTGCTGTCACTGGGAAAGGACACCGCAAGATTGAACCCAAAGCTAAGCACTTCTCCCATTGCAAGAAAGATCAATCTAGTAGGCCAAACTAAACCGATAATTCGAAGAGACTTGCAAAGATATCAAATCATGCATATAAGAATTCAGAGAAGAATCAAATATTGTTCATAGATAATCCTGATCATAAACCCACAATTCATCGGATCTCGACAAACACACCGAAAAAAGTATTACATGGAATAGATCTCCAAGAACATCGAGGATAACTTTGTATTGAGAACCAAAGAGAGAGAAGAAGCCATCTAGCTAATAACTATGGACCCGAAGGTCTGTGGTAAACTACTCACACATCATCGGAGAGGCTATAGTGTTGATGTAGAAGCCCTCCGTGATTGAATCCCCCTCTGGCAGATCGCCAGAAAAGGCCCCAAGATGGGATCTCACGGGTACAAAAGGTTGCGGTGGTGGAAAAGTGGTTTCGTGGCTCCCCTGGATGTTTTCAGGGTATAAGAGTATATATAGGCGAAAGAAGTAGGTCGGCGGAGCTACGAGGGGCCCACGAGGTTGGGGGGCGCGTCCTCCTGCCTCGTGGCCGCCTCGTTGCGTCTCTGACTTCCACTCCAAGTCTCCTGGATTGCGTTTGTTCCAAGAAAGATCCTCGCGAAGGTTTCGTTTCGTTTGGATTCCGTTTGATATTCCTTTTCTGCGAAACACTGAAATAGGCAAAAAATAGTAACTGGCACTGGGCCTCCGGTTAATAGGTTAGTCCCAAAAATAATATAAAAGAGCGTAATAAATCCCATTAAACATCCAAAACAGATAATATAATAGCATGGAACAATCTAAAATTATAGATACGTTGGAGACGTATCAAGGACGAGGGAGAGTTCCGCGAGCACGACGGTGTGGTGACGGTGACGATGAAGTTACCGGCGTAGGGCTTAACCTAAGCACTATGACGATATGACCGAGGTGTGTAACTGTGGAGGGGGCCACCACACACGACTAAGAGAAGACTTGGTGTGTCTTTGGGGTGCCCCCCTCCCACGTATATAAAGGGGGAGGAGAGGAGGCCGCCCGTAGGGGGGCGCATGCTATAGGGGAGTCCAACTAGGATTCCCAATCCTAGTTGGAGTCCCCTTCCTTTCCAAGAGAGGGAGAGAGAGGGAAGGAGGAAGAGGGGAGAAGGAAAGAGGGGGCGCCGCCCGCCTCCCTAGTCCAATTCGGACTGGCCATGGGGGGGGGGGCTCCCTTGTGGCCCTCCTCTCCTTTCCACTAAGGCCCATGAAGGCCCATGAACTTCCCGGGGGGTTCCGGTAACCCCCGGTACTCCAAAACTTATCTGAAACAACCCGAACCATTCCGGTGTCTGAATGTAACCTTCAAATATATGAATCTTTACCTCTTGACCATTTCGAGACTCCTCGTCATGTCCACGATCTCATCCGGGACTCCGAACAAACTTCGGTCATCAAATCACATAACTCATAATACAAATCGTCATCGAACGTTAAGCATGCGGACCCTACGGGTTCGAGAATTATGTAGACATGACCGAGACATATCTCCGGTCAATAACCAATAGCGGAACCTGGATGCTCATATTGGTTCCTACATATTCTACAAAGATCTTTATCGGTCAAACCGCATAACAACATACGTTGTTCCCTTTGTCCTCGGTATGTTACCTGCCCAAGATTCGATCGTCGGTATCATCATACCTAGTTCAATCTCGTTACCGGCAAGTCTCTTTACTCGTTCCGTAATGCATCATCCCGCAACTAACTCATTAGTCACATTGCTTGCAAGGCTTATAGTGATATGCATTACCAAGAGGGCCCAGAGATACCTCTCCAATACTCGGAGTGATAAATTCTAATCTCGATCTATGCCAACTCAACAAACACCATCGGAGACACCTGTAGAGCATCTTTATAATCACCCAGTTATGTTGTGACGTTTGATAGCAAACAAGGTGTTCCTCCGGTATTCGGGAGTTGCATAATCTCATAGTCAGAGGAACATGTATAAGTCATGAAGAAAGCAATAGCAATAAAACTAAACTATCATTATGTTAAGCTAGCGGATGGGTCTTGTACATTACATCATACTCTAATGATTTGATCCCGTTCATCAAATGACAACACATGTCCATGTCTAGGAAACTTAACGATCTTTGATTAACAAGCTAGTCAAGTAGAGGCATACTAGGGACTCAGTTTTGTCTATGTATTCACACATGTACTAAGTTTTCGGTTAATACAATTCTAGCATGAATAATAAACATTTATCATGATGTAAGGAAATATAAATAACAACTTTATTATTGCCTCTAGGGCATATTTCCTTCAATAATTGTGTTAACACTCAAGAATAGAAAGCAGAAAGCAAAACTAAATTTTATTCATTGGGTTGCCTCCCAACAAGTGCTATAGTTTTACGCCCTTAGCTAGGCATAAAGCAAGGATCTAAGTTTTGTCATCCTTGGTTCGAGATCCATAAGATGCCCTCATGATTGATTCATATGGTGGCCTAATTCTTGTTCTAGGAAAGTGTTCCATACCCTTCCTCAAAGGAAATTGGAACTTAATATTGCCTTCTCTCATATCAATCACGGCACCGATGGTGCGTAGAAACGGTCTACCAAGAATAATTGGACAAGACGGATTGCAATCAATATCAAGAACAATAAAATCTATGGGCACATAATTCCTATTTGCAAGAATAAGAACATCATTAATTCTTCCCATAGGCTTTTTAATAGTAGAATCCACCAAGTGCAAATTTAAAGAACATTCTTCAAGATCGGTAAGACCAAGCACATCACAAAAAGATTTCGGAATATTAGAAACACTAGCACCCAAGTCACACAAAGCAAAACACTCATAATTTTTAATCTTGACTTTGATAGTAGGTTCCCAATCATCATGCAATTTTCTAGGAATTTAAACTTCTAATTCCAATTTTTCTTCAAAAGCTTTCATCATAGCATCAACAATATGTTTAGTAAAAGCTTTATTTTGTTCATAAGCATGGGGTGAATTTATAATGGATTGCAACAAAGAAATACAATAAATCAAAGAGAAACTATCATAATTAAAGTCTTTGTAATCCAAAAGAGTGGGCACATCACTAGCTAAAGTTTTGACCTCTTCAAACCCACTTTCATAAATTTTCTCAACAAGATTTTCACCCTCCGAAATATTAGGACGCCTTCTACCTAAAGTTGAATCTTCTCCAGTCCCTTTTTCATCAATCAAAACTTAACTAAACATGGAATCAATAGAAGAAACACCAATCATTTTAAGATCTTAATCACTTTTGCGAAAGAAATCACTAGAAAATGCTTTTTCTAAAAATTCTCTTTTAGCTCTAAGCATTGCGGTTCTTTTCTTACTTTCATCCATAGAAACATAAAGAGATTTAATTGATTCATCTACTTTAGGCACAAAAATTTTCATCTTGAGATTTTCCACATCATGAGCAATTCTATCGACACTTCTCGACAAATCATCAATCTTATTCAATTTTTCTTCTATGGAAGTGTTGAAAGCTTTTTGCGTGTTGATAAATTCTTTAATATTGTTCTCAAGATCAGAGGTGTTCCAATTACTATTATAAGATTGATTTCCATAGGAATTACCATAATTATTAAAGGAATTACTAGGAAAAGGCCTAGGATTAAAATTACCTCTATAAGCATTGTTGTTGAAATTATTTCGAGAGATAAAATTCACATCTATAGCATCACTATTTTGCTCAATCAAAGTAGACAAAGGCATATCATTAAAATCAATAGGAGCACTTTTACTAGCAACCAATTTCATAAGAGCATCAACTTTTTGTTGGGGAACGTAGTATTTCAAAAAAATTGCCTACGATCACGCAAGATCTATCTAGGAGAAGCATAGCAACGAGCGGGGAGAGTGTGTCCATGTACCCTCGTAGACCGAAAGTGGAAGCATTTAGTAACGCGGTTGATGTAGTCGAACGTCTTCACGATCCAACCGATCCAAGTACCAAACGTACGGCACCTGCGCGATCAGCACACGTTCAACTCGGTGACGTCCCTCGAACTCTTGATCTAGTTGAGGCCGAGGGAGAGTTCCGTCAGCACGACGGCATGTTGAAGGTGATGATGAAGTTACCGGCGCAGGGCTTCGCCTAAGCACTACGATGATATGACCGAGGTGTGTAACTGTGGAGGGGGCACCGCACACGGCTGAGAGAAACTTTGGTGTGCCCCCCTCCCACGTATATAAAGGGGGGAGGAGAGGAGGCCGACCATAGGTGTGGCGCGCCAAGGTGGGGAGTCCTACTTGGACTCCCGGTCCAAGTAGGATTCGGCCCCCCCTTTCCTATTCCCACAAGGAGAAGGGGGAAAGAGGAGGAGGAGAGAAGGAAAGGGGCCGCCGCCCAACCCTAGTCAATTCGGTTTGGGATTGGGGGGGCGTGCGCCTCCACCTGGCCACTGCCTCCTCTCTTCCACTAGGGCCCATGAAGGCCCATTAACCCCCCAGGGGGTTCCGGTAACCTCCTCCAAAAAATATCCGAAACACTTCGGAACCATTCCGGTGTCCGACTATAACCTACCAATATATCGATCTTTATGTCTCGACCATTTCGAGACTCATCGTCATGTCCGTGATCACATTCGAGACTCCGAACAAACTTTGGTACATCAAATCACATAACTCATAATACAAATCGTCATCGAACGTTAAGCGTGCGGACCCTACGGGTTCGAGAACTATGTAGACATGACCGAGACACATCTCCGGTGAATAACCAATAGCGGAACCTGGATGCTCATATTGGCTCCTACATATTCTACGAAGATCTTTATCGGTCAAACCGCATAACAACATACGTTGTTCCCTTTGTCATTGGTATGTTACTTGCCCGAGATTCGATCATCGGTATCATCATACCTAGTTCAATCTCGTTACCGGCAAGTCTCTTTACTTGTTCCGTAATGCATCATCCCGTGACTAACTCATTAGTCACATTGCTTGCAAGGCTTATAGTGATGTGCATTACCGAGAGGGCCCAGAGATACCTCTCCGATACACGGAGTGGCAAATCCTAATCTCGATCTATGCCAACCCAACAAACACCTTCGGAGACATCTTAGAGCACCTTTATAGTCACCCCGTTATGTTGTGACATTTGATAGCACAGAAGGTGTTCCTCCGGTATTCGGGAGTTGCATAATCTCATTGTCAGAGGAACATGTATAAGTCATGATGAAAGCAATAGCAATAAAACTAAATGATCATTATGCTAAGCTAACGTATGGGTCTTGTCCATCACATCATTCACTAATGATGTGATCCCGTTCATCAAATGACAACACATGCCTATGGCCAGGAAACATAACCATCTTTGATTAACGAGCTAGTCAAGTAGAGGCATACTAGGGACACTCTGTTTTGTCTATGTATTCACACATGAACTAAGTTTCCGGTTAATACAATTCTAGCATGAATAGTAAACATTTATCATGATATAAGGAAATATAAATAACAACTTCATTATTGCCTCTAGGGCATATTTCCTTCAGTCTCCCACTTGCACTAGAGTCAATAATCTAGTTCACATCGCCATGTGATTTAACACCAATAGTTCACATCACCATGTGATTAGTTCACATCGCCATGTGACTAATACCCAAAGGGTTTTACTAGAGTCAATAATCTAGTTCACATCGCTATGTGATTAACACCCAAAGAGTACTAAGGTGTGATCATTTTTTGCTTGTGAGAGAAGCTTAGTTAATGGGTCTGTCACATTCAGAGCCATATGTATTTTGCAAATTTTCTATGTCTACAATGCTATGCATGGAGCTACTCTAGCTAATTGCTCCCACTTTCAATATGTATCCAGATTGAGACTCAGAGTCATCCGGATCTGTGTAAAAGCTTGCATCAGCGTAACTCTTTACGACGAACTCTTTATCACCTCCATAACCGAGAAATATCTCCTTAGTCTTCTAAGGATAATTTTGACCGCTGTCAAGTGATCCACTCCTGGATCAATATTGTACCCCCTTGCCAAACTCATGGCAAGGTACACAATAGGTTTGGTACACATCATAGCATACTTTATAGAACCTATGGCTGAGGCATAGGGAATGACTTTCATTCTCTTTCTATTTTCTGTCGTGGTCGTGTTTTGAGTCTTACTCAACTTTACACCTTGCAATACATGCAAGAACTCCTTCTTTGACTGTTCCATTTTGAACTACTTCAAAAATCTTGTCAAGGTATGTACTCATTGAAAAAACTTATCAAGCGTCTTGATCTATCTCTATAGATCTTGATGCCCAATATGTAAGCAGCTTCACCGAGGTCTTTGTTTGAAAAACTCCTTTCAAACACTCCTTTATGCTTTCCAGAAAATTCTACATCATTCCCGATCAACAATATGTCATTCACATATACTTATCAGAAAGGCTGTAGTGCTCCCACTCACTTTCTTGTAAATACAGGCTTCGTCGCAAGTCTGTATAAAACTATATGCTTTGATCAACTTATCAAAGCATATATTCCAACTCCAAGATGCTTGCACTAGTCCATAGATGGATCGCTGGAGCTTGCACATTTTGTTAGCACCTTAAGGATTGACAAAACCTTCTGATTGTATCATATACAACTCTTCTTTAATAAATCCATTAAGGAATGCAATTTTGATATCCATTTGTCAGATTTCATAAAATGTGGCAATTGCTAACATGATTCGGATAGACTTTAAGCATCGATACGAGTGAGAAAATCTCATCGTAGTCAACATCTTGAATTTGTCAAAAACACTTTTCGACAAGTCGAGCTTTGTAGATAGTAACACTAGTATCAGCGTCCATCTTCCTCTTGAAGATCCATTTATTCTCAATGGCTTGCCGATCATTGGGCAAGTCCACCAAAGTCCACACTTTGTTCTCATACATGGATTCTATCTCAGATTTCATGGCCTCAAGCCATCTGTCAGAATCTGGGCTCATCATCGCTTCTTCATAGTTCGTAGGTTCATCATGGTCTAGCAACATGACTTCCAGAACAGGATTACCATACCACTCTGGTGCGGATCGTACTCTGGTTGACCTACGAGGTTCAGTAGTAACTTGATCTGAAGTTTCATGATCATCATCATTAACTTCCTCACTAATTGGTGTAGGCATCACTGGAACTGATTTCAGTGATGAGCTACTTTCCAATTTGAGAGAAGGTACAATTACCTCATCAAGTTCTACTTTCCTCCCACTTACTTCTTTCAAGAGAAACTACTTCTCTAGAAAGGATCCACTCTTAGCAACAAAGATCTTGCCTTTGGATCTGTGATAGAAGGTGTACCCAACAGTTTCTTGTGGGTATCCTATGAAGACGCACTTCTCCGATTTGGGTTTGAGCTTGTCAGGCTGAAACTTTTTCACATAAGCATCGCAACCCCAAACTTTAAGAAACGACAGCTTAGATTTCTTGCTAAACCACAGTTCTTACGGTGTCGCCTCAACGGATTTTTAGACGGTGCCCTATTTAACGTGAATGCAGCTGTTTCTAATACATAACCCCAAAACGATAGTGGTAAATCGGAAGAGACTTCACAGATCGCACCATATCTAATAAAGTATAGTTACGACGTTCGGACACCATTACACTGTGGTGTTCTAGGTGGCGTGAGTTGCGAAACTATTCCACATTGTTTCAAATGAAGGCCAAACTCGTAACTCAAATATTCGCCTCCGCGATCAGATCGTAGAAACTTTATTTTCTTGTTACGATGATTCTCAACTTCACTCTGAAATTCTTTGAACTTTTCAAATGTTTCAGACTTGTGTTTCATTAAGTAGATATACCCATATCTGCTCAAATCATCTGTGAAGGTCAGAAAATAACGATACCCGCCGCGAGCCTCAACGCTCATCGGACTGCATACATCGGTATGTATTATTTCCAATAAGTCAGTGGCTCGCTCCATTGTTCCGGAGAACGGAGTCTTAGTCATCCTACCCATGAGGCATGGTTCGCAAGCATCAAGTGATTCATAATCAAGTGATTCCAAAAGCCCACCCGCATGGAGTTTCTTCATGCGCTTTACACCAATATGACCTAAACGGCAGTGCCACAAATAAGTTGCACTATCATTATTAACCTTGCATCTTTTGGCTTCAATATTATGAATATGTGTATCACCACAATCGAGATTCAATAAACCATTCACCTTGGGTGTATGACCATAGAAGGTTTTATTCATGTAAACAGAATAACAATTATTCTTTGACTTAAATGAATAACTGTATTGCAATAAACATGATCCAATCATATTATGCTCAACGCAAACACCAAATAACATTTATTTTAGGTTCAACGCTAATCCCGAAGGTAAAGGGAGTGTGCGATGGTGATCTTATCAACCTTGGAATCACTTCCAACGCACATCGTCACCTTGCCCTCAAATAGTCTCTATTCATTTTATAACTCCTGTTTCAAGTTACTAATCATAGCAACTGAACCAGTATCAAATACCCAGGGCTACTATGAATACTAGTAAAGTACACATCAATAACATGTATATCATATATACTTTTGTTCACTTTGCCATCCTTCTTATCCGCCAAGTATTTGGGGCAGTTCCGCTTCCAGTGACCATTTCCTTTCCAGTAGAAGCACTCAGTTTCATGCTTGGGTCTAGCTTTGGGCTTCTTCATGGGAGTGGCAACTTGCTTGTCATTCTTCTTGAAGTTCCCTTTCTTTCCCTTGCCCTTTTACTTGCAACTACTGGTCTTGTCAACCATCAACACTTGATGCTTTTCTTGATTTCTACCTTCGCTGATTTCAGCATCGCAAAGAGCTCGGGGAATTGCTTTCGTCATCCCTTGCATATTATATTTCATCACGAAGTTCCAGTAACTTGGTGATAGTGACTAGAGAACTCTGTGAATCACTATCTTATCTGGAAGATTAACTCCCACTTGATTCAAGTGATTGTAGTACTCAGACATTCCGAGCACATGCTCACTGGTTGAGCTATTCTCCTCCATCTTGTAGGCAAAAATACTTGTTAGAGGTCTCATACCTCTCGACTCGGGCATGAGTCTAAAATACAAATTTCAACTCTTGGAACATCTCATATGCTCCATGGCGTTCCAAAACATTTTGACGTCTTGGTTCTAAGCCGTAAAGCATGGTGCACTAAACTATCAAGTAGTCATCATACCGAGCTTGTCAAACGTTCATAACGTCTGCATTTGCTCCTGCAATAGTTCTATCACCTAGCGGTGCATCAAGGACATAATTCTTCTCTGCAGCAATGAGGATAATCCTCAGATCACGGACCTAGTCCGCATCATTGCTACTATCAACTTTCAACTTTGTTTTCTCTAGGAACATATCCTAAATAAAACGGGGAA
The DNA here is from genome assembly GCF_018294505.1 of Triticum aestivum. Classification (NCBI taxonomy): domain Eukaryota; kingdom Viridiplantae; phylum Streptophyta; class Magnoliopsida; order Poales; family Poaceae; genus Triticum; species Triticum aestivum. The sequence goes on from NC_057805.1 coordinate 315,365,232, forward strand.
GCTATACGCGAGCAATTGATCTACAACATAGATATGCAAATACTATCAGGACTAAGTTCATGATAAATTTAAGTTCAATTAATCATATTACTTAAGAACTCCCACTTAGATAGACATCCCTCTAGTCATCTAAATGATCAAGTGATCCATATCAACTAAACCATGTCCGATCATCACGTGAGATGGAGTAGCTTTCAATGGTGAACATCACTATGTTGATCATATCTACTATATGATTCACGTTCGAGCTTTCGGTCTCAGTGTTCCGAGGCCATATCTGCATATGCTAGGCTCGTCAATTTTAAACCGAGTATTCTGAATGTGCAAAACTGGCTTGCACCCGTTGTATGTGAACATAGAGCTTATCACACCTGATCATCACGTGGTGTCTCAACACGAAGAACCGTCGCAACGGTGCATACTCAGGGAGAACACTTATACCTTGAAATTTTAGTAAGGGATCATCTCATAATGCTACCGTCGTACTAAGCAAAATAAGATGCATAAAATATAAACATCACATGCAATAAAAATATGTGACATGATATGGCCATCATCATCTTGTGCCTTTGATCTCCATCTCCAAAGTACCATCATGATCTCCATCATCACCGGCATGACACCATGATCTCCATCATCTTGATCTTTATCAATGTGTCGTCACATGGTCGTCTCGCCAACTATTGCTATCGCATAAAGATAAAGTAAAGCAATTATATGGCGCTTGCATCTTATGCAATAAAGAGACAACCATAAGGCTCCTGCCAGTTGCCGATAACTTTAACAAAACATGATCATCTCATACAACAATTTATATCTCATCACATCTTGACCATATCACATAATAGCAAGCTTTGCAAAAACAGGTTAGACGTCCTCTACTTTGTTGTCATAAGTTTTACGTGGCTGCTATGGGCTTCTAGCAAGAACCGTTCTTACCTACGCATCAAAACCACAATGATTTTCCGTCAAGTGTGCTGTTTTAACCTTCAACAAGGACCAGGCGTAGTCAAACTCGATTCAACTAAAGCTGGAGAAACAGACACCCGCTAGCCACCTGTGTGTGGAGCACGTCGGTAGAACCAGTCTCATGAACGCAGCCATGTAATGTCGGTCCGGGCCGCTTCATCCAACAATACCGCCGAATCAAAGTAAGACATGCTGGTAAGCAGTATGACTATTATCGCCCACAACTCATTGTGTTCTACTCGTGCATATAACATCTACGCATAGACCTGGCTCAGATGCCACTGTTGGGGAACGTAGTATTTCAAAAAATTTGCCTAGGATCACGCAAGATCTATCTAGGAGAAGCATAGCAACGAGCGGGAAGAGTGTGTCCACGTACCCTCATAGACCGAAAGTGGAAACGTTTAGTAACGCGGTTGATGTAGTCGAACATCTTCACGATCCACCCGATCCCAGTACCGAACGTACGACACCTCTGCAATCAGCACATGTTCAGCTCGGTGACGTCCCTCGAACTCTTGATCCAGCTGAGGCTGAGGGAGAGTTCCGTCAGCACGACGGCGTGGTGACGGTGATGATGAAGTTACCGGCTTAGGGCTTCGCCTAAGCACTAAGACGATATGACCGAGGTGTGTAACTGTGGAGGGGGCACCGCACACGGCTAAGAGAAACTTTGGTGTGCCTTTGGGGTGCCCCCTCCCACTTATATAAAGGGGGGGGGGGAGGAGAGGAGGCCGGCCATAGGTGTGGCGCGTCAAGGGGGGAGTCCTACTTGGACTCCCGGTCCAAGTAGGATTCGCCCCCCTTTTCCTATTCCCAGAAGGAGAAGGGGGAAAGAGGAGGAGGAGAGAAGGAAAGTGGGCCGCCCCGCCCCCAACCCTAGTCCAATTCGCGCGCTGATACGTCTCCGTCGTATCTACTTTTCCAAACACTTTTGCCCTTGTTTTGGACTCTAACTTGCATGATTTGAATGGAAATAACCCGGACTGACGCTGTTTTCAGCAGAATTGCCATGGTGTTATTTTTGTGCAGAAATAAAAGTTCTCGGAATGACCTAAAACTTCACAGAGAATATTTTTGGAATTAATAAAAAATACTGGCAAAAGAATCAAGGCCAGGGGGCCCACACCCTGTCCACGAGGGTGGGGGGCACGCCTAACCCCTGGGCACGCCCCTGCCTCGTGGGTCCCCTGGTGCTCCACCGACCTCAACTCCAACTCCATATATTCACTTTCGGGGAGAAAAAAATCAGAGAGAAGGATTCATTGTGTTTTACGATACGGAGCCGCCGCCAAGCCCTAATCTTTCTCGGGAGGGCTGATCTGGAGTCCGTTCGGGGCTCTGGAGAGGGGAATCTGTCGCCATCGTCATCATCAACCTTCCTCCATCACCAATTTCATGATGCTCACCGCCGTGCGTGAGTAATTCCATCGTAGGCTTGCTGGACGGTGATGGGTTGGATGAGATTTACCATGTAATTAAGTTAGTTTTGTTAGGGTTTGATCCCTAGTATCCACTATGTTCTGAGATTGATGTTGCTATGACTTTGCTATGCTTAATGCTTGTCAGTAGGGCCTGAGTGCCATGATTCCAGATCTGAACCTATTATGTTTTCATGAATATATTTGAGTTCTTGATCCTATCTTGCAAGTCTATAGTCACCTACTATGTGTTATGATCCGGCAACCCCGAAGTGACAATAATCGGGACCACTCCCGGTGATGACCGTAGTTTGAGGAGTTCATGTATTCACTAAGTGCTAATGCTTTGGTCCGGTACTCTATTAAAAGGAGGCCTTAATATCCCTTAGTTTCCAATAGGACACCGCTGCCACGGGAGGGTAGGACAAAAGATGTCATGCAAGTTCTTTTCCATAAGCACGTATGACCATATTCGGAATACATGCCTACATTACATTGATGAATTGGAGCTAGTTCTGTGTTGACCTATGTTATAACTATTGCATGAGGAATCGCATCCGACATAATTCTCCATCACCGATCCAATGCCAACGAGCTTTTCACATATTGATCTTTGCTTAGTTACTTTTCCGTTGCCACTATTACAATTACTACAAAACTACTACTGTTACTTTTGCCACCATTACCGTTACTTCCATACTACTTTGCTACTAAATACTTTACTGTAGATATTAAGTTATCCAGGTGTGGTTGAATTGACAACTCAACTGCTAATACTTGAGAATATTCTTTGGCTCCCCTTGTGTCGAATCAATAAATTTGGGTTGAATACTCTACCCTCAAAAACTATTGTGATCCCCTATACTTGTGGGTTATCAAGACTATTTTCTGGCGCCGTTGCCGGGGAGCATAGCTCTATTCTTTGAGTCACTTTGGATTTATATCTGCTGATCACTATGAGGAACTTGAAAGACGAAAGAACTAAGATTTTCCCCTCAACTACGAGGGGAGGTAAGGAACTGCCATCTAGCTCTGCACTTGATTCACCTTCTGTTTTGAGTAAGCTTGCGACACCTAAACATGCTTCTGCTATAAATTCTGATATGTCGCATGTTATTGATGATGCCACTTCTGCTTTGCATGATACTTATGATGAAACTACTTCTATGCTTGATACTACTGTGCCACTAGGTGAATTTCTTGATGAACAACTTGCTAGGGCTAGAGAGAATGAAATTATTGAAACTGATAATATTGATGAAAGTGATGATGAAGATTCTCCCCCTAGATATGAATTGCCTGTTGTGCCTGAGGGTTATATTATGGATGAAGAAATTGCTAGAGACTTTCTTGCTTGCAATGATAGAAATGATCTTAAGAAATTATTAGCTAAGCTTAAAGAAAAATCTCTGAATGCTAGAATGAAATATGACCCTACTTTTGCTACTTCACCTATCCGTGTTACTGATAAGGATTATGATTTCTCTGTTGATCCTGAGATAATTACTTTGGTTGAATCTGATCCTTTTTATGGCTATGAATCTAAAACTGTTGTGGCACATCTTACTAAATTAAATGATATAGCCACCCTATTCACTAATGATGAGAAAACTCGCTACTACTATATCCTTAAGTTATTTCCGTTCTCATTAAAGGGTGATGCTAAAACATGGTTTAATTCTCTTGATCCTGGTTGTGTGCGTAGTCCCCAGGATATGATTTATTACTTCTCTGCTAAATATTTCCCCGCTCATAAGAAACAAGCTGCTTTAAGGGAAATATACAATTTTGTGCAAATTGAAGAAGAGAGTCTCCCACAAGCTTGGGGGTGGCTTCTCCAATTACTTAATGCTTTGCCTAATCATCCTCTCAAGAAAAATGAAATACTTGATATCTTTTATAATGGTCTAACCGATGCTTCCAGAGACCACCTGGATATTTGTGCTGGTTGTGTTTTCAGGGAAAGAACAGTTGATCAAGATGAATTGTTATTGAATAATATGTTGACTAATGAAAATAATTGGACACTTCCTGAACCAACTCCTAAGCCAACTCCGAAGAAAAGGGGTATTCTATTTCTCAGTCCTGAAGATATGCAAGAGGCAAAGAAATCTATGAAAGAAAAGGGTATTAAAGCTGATGATGTTAAGAATTTACCTCCTATTGAAGAAATACATGGTCTTAATTTGCCTCCTATTGAAGAAATACATGGTCTTGATAACCCGACACAGGTAGTAAAGGTAAATTCTCTCTATAGATTTGATGAAGGTGATATTCCTCGTTATAAGTCTACTAGCCAATGCTTAGATGAGTTTGATAATTTTATTGTCAAACAAGAAAACTTCAATGCTTATGTTGGTAGACAATTGAAACGTAATGCTTATATGATTGAACACTTGGGTGATTATATGTCTAGAGTTAAAGGTGAACTTAAACTCATTAGTAAACATGCTTCTATGGTTACCACTCAAGTAGAACAAGTGCTTAAAGCTCAAAATGATTTGCTCAATGAGTTAAATAATAAGAAGAACGATAATGCTGTTAGAGTTATGACTAGAGGGGGTAAAATGACTCAGGAACGTTTGTATCCTGAGGGCCACCCTAAGAGAATTGAGCAAGATTCTCAGAGAACTAATGTTGATGCACCTAGTCCTTCTAAAAAGAAGAAAAAGAAAATTGATAGGACTTTGCATGCTTCTAGTGAACCTGTTGTGGACACACCTGAGAATCTCAATGATATTTCTATTTCTGATGCTGAAACACAATCTGGTGATGAACATGAACCTAGTGATAATGTTAATGATAATGTTCATGTTGATGCTCAACCTAGCAATGACAATGATGTAGAGATTGAACCTGCTGTTGATCTTGATAACCCACAATCAAAGAATCAACGTTATGATAAGAGAGACTTTGTTGCTAGGAAGCACGCTAAAGAAAGAGAACCATGCATGGGTTCAGAAACCCATGCCCTTTCCTCCCAAACCATCCAAGAAAAAGGATGATGAGGATTTTGAGCACTTTGCTGAAATGGTTAGACCTATCTTTTTGCGTATGCATTTTACTGATATGCTTAAAATGAATCCTTATGCCAAGTACATGAAATATATTGTTACAAATAAGAGAAAGATACCGGATGCTGAAATTTCCACCATGCTTGCTAATTATACTTTTAAGGGTGGAATACCTAAGAAACTAGGAGATCCAGGAGTACCAACTATACCATGCTCCATTACTATGTTAGAACTGCTTTATGTGATCTTGGAGCCGATGTTAGTGTTATGCCTCTCTCTTTATATCGTAGACTTGATTTGAATAAGTTGACACCTACTGAAATATCTTTGCAAATGGCCGATAAATCAACTGCTATACCTGTCGGTATTTGTGAGGATGTGCCTGTTGTGGTTGCAAACGTTACTATTTTAACGGACTTTGTTATTCTTGATATTCCCAAGGACGATAGTATGTCGATTATCCTTGGTAGACCCTTTTTGAATACTGCAGGGGCTGTTATTGATTGCAACAAAGGCGATGCCACTTTTCATGTTAATGGTAATGAGCATACGGTACACTTTCCGAGGAAACAACCTCAAGTCCACAATATCAAATCTATTGGAAAAATTTCATCGATTACTATTGGAGGTTTTGAATTTCCTTTTCCTACTGTCAAGAAGAAATATGATATTCTTATTATTGGGGACGTGCATATCCCCGTTGAGGTAACCTAGTGTTATTCGAAATTTCTCCGGTTCCATGTTATTCGAAATGAGTTCGTTAACAAGACTTGATCAACCTTGTTAGTGGATTCCTTTTGATGAGCATGAGATGGATGAAGTTAGAAAGCACAACCTTCTGTACCCTCATTTTACTTTCTGTTATTTAGATTAAATATAGAAAAAATAGTATATTCTGTCTGTTTTCTGAATTATCCGTGCAATAAAAATACCTCGAAAATAAAAGTTCTCCAAATGTCCCGAAAATAAAATATGATTTTTTCTAGAATATTTGAGAATATCTGGCACTGAGAACACATCAGGGGAGTAAGCACCTGGCCACGAGGGTCCAGGGCGCGCCCCTTGCCTCGTGGGCCCCTGGTGGCCCCTCCACTTATTCCAGCCACCACACACTCCTTCTTCCTCCCAAAAAATCACCAACCAGTTCAAGCACGAGTTCTAGCTCATCTTGCTGCCATTTTCGATCTTCTTGCTCAAAGCTCCACTCACAAAACTGCTTTGGGGGATTGTTCTTCGGTATGTGACTCCTCCAATGGTCCAATTAGTTTTTATTCTAGTGCTTTATTCATTGCAAATTTTTGCTACTTAGGTGACCCTGTTCTTGAGCTTGCATGCCAAATTTATATGGTCCCAAGTAGTTCTAATGTATGATATAGTCTCTATGCACTTGTGGGAGTAGTTGCTATCAATTTTGTTGAGTTTGGTTCACTTTTATTTTGAGTTACTAAAATTTTCAGAAATTTTTCTGAGGAAGAAATATGTTTAGGAATATGTACCAAGGTGGTTCTTCAAGGAAGCAAGGACCCAGGCCCGCAATACGTGAGCCAGACCATGAACCACCAAGAGAAGCTCAGGTGCGGCCTTGTGAATGGCCGTCAGAAGATTTCATGGTTCGAGCAGGAATTAAGGAGGAATTTGACGCATATGTGTGTAATGCTGAACTCGAGGGCTTCATGCTAGATAAGTGCCCTCAGTATTATCACCTAACTGATTCCTTTGTGAGAAGGTTCAAATTTTCATCTTCACGTAATTCTCACATTGTCCTATTTGATATCTATGGTAAATCTTACACTATGGACTTAGATTTTAATACTGCTTGTAAACTTCCGCAATGGGGTAGTGCGAGTGAACCTCGCAAATATGAGTTTAAGGATTTTCTTGCTAGTATCACTGTGGGAGAATCTAGAGAGATAACAGAAGCTACCATAGGGAGCATTCATTTTCCTGCTATACATTATTTTGCTCTTTTTATAGGTAGATGCATAAATGGTAAGGATGAGGCATGCCACATGTGTGTTCCAGATCTTAGTGTTCTCAAGAGTGCTGTTTTAGGAGATAAACAATATAACTTGGAGGCCATTGTTGCACGAAGGCTGCATAATAATGGTTTAAATGGAGACCTATTTGGTGGGATTTATGCAACCCGTGTGGCTAATTTTCTTGAGATACCCATACATGAAAATGATAAGGAATTGCCTCCCACTTATCTAGATTATAATGCTATGGTTTGCCATCAGTTTATTGAAAGGAATGAACAACCTCTCCAGTACTGACTAATGTTTGACAGGCGCCGCATTTTCCATGTTGCTCTCCCTGCTCCTACTTTCTTTGACTTTCAGACAAAAGGGAGATATATTATAACCAAGGAGGAGGCGAAGGAGTATAAGAGGAGGACTGAGGCAGCTCGCCTCCAAGCTGCATCTCATGAGGCAATAGCTGCTGCATCTCAGTACGACCCCAGTTACAACTTTGGATATCCGCCAGGCCAGCGGTGGCACTAGACCAACTTAGGCCAAAAGCCTAAGCTTGGGGGAGTACGTATTTCTCACCGACATTACATTCATGTTCACACACTCATGCTAGTTGTCGGTGCTCATACTTTTTCACTGTAATATCCATGCTAGTTTATTTCCTTTTTCTTGCTTTCTTGTGTGTTTGAAAAACCTTAAGAAAAACCAAAAAAAATAGTTATAGTTTTTAGCTAGTTTACTTTCCATGCTTGTAGTAGTAATAATTAAAAGAAAACCCAAAAAGATTTATTGTTCTTCTTTTGCTTGTTGGGAGCTTTCCCGTGTAAATAGTTTTATTTCTTTTCTTTTCTTTGGGGGTCGAGAGGAGAAGACCATAATGAAAATGTGAAGTGGCTCTTATATGCATTATTGTTGATTTAACAAAGAGCCCATATTACCTTGTCTTCTCCCTTGTATTAAATGCTTGCAGATTCCAGCTTAGTCTAATGCACGTGCACTATTATTATTATTCACACCGTTCGGTCGTGCAAGTGAAAGGCAATAATGACGATATATGATGGACTGATTGAGATGAGAGAAGCTGGTATGAACTCGACCTCTCTTGTTTTTGTAAATATGATTAGTTCATCGTTCCTGATTCAGCCTATTATGAATGAAACATGTTAGCAATGACAATTAGAGATTATAGTTGCTTATGCCATGCTTAGTTAGCTCGGAGTTTATAATGGTTTACCTTGCGTGCCAACATGCTATTAAAATGGTTGTGATGTGGTATGATAGGTTGGTATCCTCCTTTGAATGATTCGAGTGACTTGACTTGGCACATGTTCACACATGTAGTTGAAACAAAATCAACATAGCCTTCACGATATTTATGTTCATGGTGGATTATATCCTACTCATACTTGCACTCAATGTGTATTAATTTTAATGCATGTTCATGACTGTTGTCGCTCTCTAGTTGGTCGCTTCCCAGTCTTTTTCTAGCCTTCACTTGTACTAAGCGGGAATACTGCTTGTGCATCCACTTCCATAAACCCCAAAGTTATTCCATATGAGTCCACTATACCTTCCTATATGCGGTATCTACCTGCCGTTCCAAGTAAATTTGTATGTGCCAAACTCTAAACCTTCAAATGAAATTCTGTTTTGCATGCTCGAATAGCTCATGTATCAACTAGGGTTGTCTGTATCTTCCATGCTAGGCGGGTTATTCTCAATAGGAGTGGACTCCGCTCCTCACTCACGAGAAAATGGCTGGTCACCGGGATGCCCAGTCCCATGCTCTAAGCAAATCAAATCGAAATAATTGCAAACAAAACTCCCCCAGGCCTGTTGCTAGTTGGAGGCACTCGTTGTTTCGAGCAAGCCATGGATTGATGCTTGTTGGTGGTGGGGGAGTATAAACTTTACCATTCTGCTTGGGAACCGCCTATACTGTGTGTAGCATGGAAGATAGCGAGATCTCTCGGTTGTTATGTTGACAATGAAAGTACGCCGCTCAAAATATTATTCATCTCTATTTCAAAAACCGAGCTCTGGCACCTCTACAAATCCCTACTTCCCTCTGCGAAGGGCATATCTATTTACTTTTATGTTGAGTCATCACCCTCTTATTAAAAAGCACCAGTAGGAGAGCATCGTTGTCATTTGCATCCATTACTATTAATTTATATTGAGTATGACTGGATCTCTTTTACCATGAATTACAATAGTCAGTCCTTGATCTTCAGAGGTGCTCTGCATTTATGTTTTGCGGTCTCAGAAAGGGCTAGCGAGATACCATCTTGTTATATCATATTATGATTGTTTTGAGGAAGTGTTGTCATTCGAGATTTATTATTATTGCTCGCTAGTTGATTACGCCATTGATATGAGTAAACATGAGATCTAAGTGTTATTGTGAATATGGTTAGTTGATAATCTTTGCTGAAAACTTGAATGCTGGCTTTACATATTTACAACAACAAGAGCAAAAAGAGTTTGTAAACATTTTTCTTTATCACTTTCAGTTTGTCAAGTGAATTGCTTGAGGGCAAGCAAAGGTTTAAGCTTGGGGGAGTTGATATGTCTCCATCGTATCTACTTTTCCAAACACTTTTGCCCTTGTTTTGGACTCTAACTTGCATGATTTGAATGGAACTAACCCGGGCTAACGCTGTTTTCAGCAGAATTGCCATGGTGTTATTTTTGTGCAGAAATAAAAGTTCTCGGAATGACCTGAAACTTCACGGAGAATATTTTTGGAATTAATAAAAAATACTGGCGAAAGAATCAAGGCCAGGGGGCCCACACCCTGTCCACGAGGGTGGGGGGCGCGCCTACCCCCCTGGGCGCGCCCTCTGCCTCGTGGGCCCCTGGTACTCCACCGACCTCAACTCCACCCCATATATTCACGTTCGGGGAGAAATCAGAGAGAAGGATTCATCGCGTTTTACGATACGGAGCCGCCGCCAAGCCCTAATCTCTCTCGGGAGGGCTGATCTGGAGTCCGTTCGGGGCTCCGGAGAGGGGAATCTGTCGCCATCGTCATCATCAACCTTCCTCCACCACCAATTTCATGATGCTCACCGCCGTGCGTGAGTAATTGCATCATAGGCTTGCTGAGGTGATGGGTTGGATGAGATTTACCATGTAATCGAGTTAGTTTTGTTAGGGTTTGATCCCTAGTATCCACTATGTTCTGAGATTGATGTTGCTATGACTTTGCTATGCTTAATGCTTGTCACTAGGGACCGAGTGCCATGATTTCAGATCTGAACCTATTATGTTTTCATGAATATATGTGAGTTCTTGATCCTATCTTGCAAGTCTATAGTCACCTACTATGTGTTATGATCCGGCAACCCCGAAGTGACAATAATCGGGACCACTCCCGGTGATGACCGTAGTTTGAGGAGTTCATGTATTCACTAAGTGCTAATGCTTTGGTCCGGTACTCTATTAAAAGGAGGCCTTAATATCTCTTAGTTTCCAATAGGACCCCGCTGCCACGGGAGGGTAGGACAAAAGATGTCATGCAAGTTCTTTTCCATAAGCATGTATGACTATATTCGGAATAAATGCCTACATTACATTGATGAATTGGAGCTAGTTCTGTGTCGCCCTATGTTATAACTATTGCATGAGGAATCGCATCCGACATGATTCTCCATCACCGATCCAATGCCTACGAGCTTTTCACATATTGATCTTTGCTTAGTTACTTTTCCGTTGCCACTGTTACAATTACTACAAAACTACTACTGTTACTTTTGCCACAGTTACCGTTACTTCCATACTACTTTGCTACTAAATACTTTGCTGCAGATATTAAGTTATCCAGGTGTGGTTGAATTGACAACTCAACTGCTAATACTTGAGAATATTCTTTGGCTCCCCTTGTGTCGAATCAATAAATTTGGGTTGAATACTCTACCCTCGAAAACTGTTGCGATTCCCTATACTTGTGGGTTATCACGCGCCTCCACCTGGCCGCTGCCTCCTCTCTTCCACTAGGGCCCATGAAGGCCCATTAACCCCCCGGGGGGTTCCGGTAACCTCTCGGTACTCCGGAAAATACTCGAAACACTTCAGAATCATTCTGGTGTCTGAATATAACCTTCCAATATATCGATATTTATGTATCGACCATTTTGAGACTCCTCGTCATGTCCCTGATCACATCCGGAACTCCGAACAAACTTCGGTACATCAAATCACATAACTCATAATACAAATCGTCATCGAATATTAAGCGTGCGGACCCTACGGGTTCGAGAACTATGTAGACATGACCGAGACACATCTTCGGTCAATAACCAATAGCGGAACCTGGATGCTCATATTGGCTCCTACATATTCTACGAAGATCTTTATCGGTCAAACCGCATAACAACATACATTGTTCCCTTTGTCATTGGTATGTTACTTGCCCGAGATTCGATCGTCGATATCATCATACCTAGTTCAATCTTGTTACCGGCAAGTCTCTTTACTCGTTCCGTAATGCATCATCTCGTGGCTAACTCATTAGTCACATTGCTTGCAAGGCTTATAGTGATGTGCATTACCGAGGGGGCCTAGAGATACCTCTCCGATACACTGAGTGACAAATCCTAATCTTGATCTATGCCAACCCAACAAACACCTTTGGAGACATTTTTAGAGCATCTTTGTAATCACCCAGTTAAGTTGTGATGTTTGATAGCACACAAGGTGTTCCTCCGATATTCAGGAGTTGCATAATCTCATAGTCAGAGGAACATGTATAAGTCAGGATGAAAGCAATAGCAATAAAACTAAACGATCATTATGCTAAGCTAACGGATGGTTCTTGTCCATCACATCATTCTCTAATGATGTGATCCCGTTCATCAAATGACAACACATGTCTATGGTCAGGAAACATAACCATCTTTGATTAACGAGCTAGTCAAGTAGAGGCATACTAGGGACACTCTGTTTTGTCTATGTATTCACATATGTACTAAGTTTCCGATCAATACAATTCTACCATGAATAATAAACATTTTTCATGATATAAGGAAATATAAATAACAACTTTATTATTGCCTCTAGGGCATATTTCCTTCACTTTTTCACTCAAGGAAGAAATTTCTTCAACCGAATTTACTTTTTTACTAGTAGGAGCACTTTAGGTATGCCATTGTGAATAATTTGCCATGATATTATCAAGCAATTTGGTGGCTTCACCCAAAGTAATTTCCATAAAAGTCCCACCCGTGGTGGAATCTAAAAGATTACGAGAAACAAAATTCAAACCCGCATAAAATTTTTGTATGATCATCCAAAGATTTAACCCATGAGTTGGGCAATTCCTTAGCATCATTTGCATCATTTTCATCCTTTCCCAGGATTGTGCAACATGCTCATGTTCAAGTTGCTTGAAATTCATGATCTGGGTTCTAAGGGAAATAATTTTTGCAGGAGGAAAATACTTAGTGATAAAAGCATGTTTGCACTTATTCCAAGAATCGATACTATTGCGAGGCAAAGAAGAGAACCAAAATTTTGCAGAATCACGCAAAGAAAACGGAAATAATATCATCTTTACGACATCATTGTCCACATCTTTTTTCTTTTGCATATCGCATAATTCCATGAAGGTATTAAGATGGGACGCGACATCCTCATTAGGAGTACCGGAATATTGATCTTTCATAACAAGATTCAGCAAAGCGGTATTAATATCACAAGACTCCACACTAGTGGCGGGAAGAGCAATAGGAGTGCCAATAAAATCATTGTTGTTCGTATTTGAGAAATCACATAACTTGGTGTTCTCTTGAGTCATGATGACTACACAACAAGATTGCACTCAAAAACAGATCCGGCAAGAAAACGGCGAATGGAAAAGTGGGGCGAATAAAACGACAAATTTTTGTGAAGTGGGGGAGAGGAAAACAAGAGGCAAATGGCTAATAATGTAAATTGCGAGGAGATGAGATTTGTGATTAGGAACCTGGTATATGTTGAAGATCTTCCCTGGCAACGGCGCCACAAATTCCTTTTGATGTCGCTTGAAGCTACGTCAATTTCCCCCCAAGAGGAATGGATGATGCAACACATCGGCGGTAGGTATTTCCCTCAAATATGAAACCAAGGTTATCGAACCAGTAGGAGAACCAAGCAACACAACGTAAACAACCCCTGCACATAGATAACCGATCCTCGCAACCCAAATGTGTTAAAGGGGTTGTCAATCCCTTCCAGGGTACGACACCTCAAGTAGGCAAACGGACGTGAGATAAATTTGTAGTAGATTGATAGATCGAACGCCAAATAAAATAAATAAGGATAAATTGCAGCAAGGTAGTTTTGTATTTTTGGTTTAATAGATCTGAAAATAAATGCAAGGAAAAAGTAGATCACAAAGGCAAATAATATGAGAAAGAGACCCGGGGGCTGTAGGTTTCACTAGTGGCTTCTCTCGAGAAAAATAGCAAACGGTGGTGAACAAATTACTGTTGGGCAATTGACAAAACTTCAAATACTCATGACGATATCCAGGCAACGATCATTATATAGGCATCACATCCAAGATTAGTAGACCGACTCCTGCCTGCATCTACTACTATTTACTCCACACATCGACCGCTATCCAACATGCATCTAGTGTATTAAGTTCATGGAGAAACGGAGTAATGCAATAAAACTATGACATGATGTAGACAAGATCTATCTATGTAGAGATAGACCCCATCGTTTTATCCTTAGTAGCAACGATACATACGTGTCGGTTCCCTTAATGTCACTAGGATCAAGCACCGTAAGATCGAACCCACTACAAAGCACCTCTTCCCATTGCAAGATAAATAGATCAAGTTGGCCAAACAAAACCCAAATATCAGAGAAGAAATACGAGGCTATAAGCGATCATGCATAAAAGAGATCAAAGAAACTCAAATACTTTCATGGATATAAAAAGATAGATCTGATCATAAACTCAAAGTTCATCGATCCCAACAAACACACCGCAAAAGAGTTACATCATATGGATCTCCAAGAGACCATTGTATTGAGAATTCAGCGAGAGAGAGAAAGCCATCTAGCTACTAACTACGGACCCGAAGGTCTACAAAGAACTACTCACGCATCATCGGAGAGGCACCAATGGAGGCGGTGAACCCCATCCGAGATGGTGTCTAGATTGGATCTGGTGGTTCTGGACTCTACGGCGGCTGGATGAATATTTCGTCGACTCCCCTAGGGTTCTGGAAATATTAGGGTATTTATAGAACAAAGAGGCGGTCCGGGGGGCACCCGAGGTGGGCACAACCCACCAGGGCGCGCCTGGGCCTCCTGACGCGCCGTGGTGGGTTGTGCCTCCCTCAGGGCACCCCCAGGCGCAGCCAGGGCCCATTGTGTTCCTTCTGGCCCATAAAAATTCTCTGTAAAGTTTCGTGGCATTTGGACTCCGTCTGATATTGATTTCTTGCGATGTAAAAAACATGCAGAAAATAGCAACTGGCACTTGGCACTATGTCAATAGGTTAGTACCAAAAAATGATATAAACTGACTATAAAATGATTATAAAACATCCAAGATCGATACTATAACAGCATGGAACAAGCAAAAATTATAGATACGTTGGAGACGTATCATATCATAAAGAGCTTAGTCTTCTTTTGGGGTATGAAGAAATGAAACGTATAACTGAAGGTATTCCAAAATTTAATCTCAAGAGATTTCTTGATTTTGATCCAGAGGAAATTTATATTTTTTGTGCGGTAAATTGAATTGAGAATCCTTATATTGCCAACTATCTAAAGGCAAGAAAACAAACAGAATATGAAGAGAGTACTAATGAAAGGGAAAGTATTTCCCAATACCCTCCTAGTGTTTATTATGATGAATCAGGTAACGAGGAGGAGCTTCCTATCCAATCAATCTCTTCAACAAGAAGCTCGAAAAAATTGATTAAACCCATACGTGAGGTGGTGAAGAAGAAGAAAAGAAGAAAGAATAGAGGTCAAAAGGTATATCTCCCAAATAATGTTGCCCCTATTATTGTTGTGCCTCATGAAAATGAATCAAAAATAATTGTGGAAGATGATGCACCTGATGATGATTTTGTTATGCATATTGCTTGTTGTGATAATTATGATTGGGAAGATAATGATACTTCTTATAATCTTGGAATTTTTTTGGCACAACTTGGGAAATTATTATGATAGCAATTGCTATACCGTTGGTGCTATTCATACTATTAATGATGATAGTGATTATGCTTATGATATGCCAAGCCACAAGCTTGTGGATGCTATGTTTGATGAGAATGACATGTTTGAGAATTTATTGGCTACAAGTAATGTTTTTCCCAAGCTTGGGGATGTTATGTTTAATGAATATGATCTTGTTAGTCCCCCTACTTTGGACGATCAAATTTGCTATGATGATTGCATGCCTCCTATCTATGATGAGAACAAAGTTGCAACTTATGATGATTATTGTGATGATACTTATGTTATAAAAAGTAGTGATGATTATATTTATAAAACTTGTCATAGTTATGATTACCATTTTTTTGAACATCACTCTTTTAATGTGGAAACAATTTATAGCATTCGAGTTTCATATGATACTCCCATCATTGTGAATGAGAAGAAATTTTCTTATGTGGAGAGTAATAAAATTTCTATGCTTGCGGATCATGAAAAGAATGTTTTATGTGATGGTTATATTGATAAATCTATTCATGATGCTACTGAAAATTATTATGAGAGAGGAACTTATGATTCATGATGCTCTTGTTATGTTTTAATCCTTATCTTTTATGCGAGCATCATTGAACTCATCATGCCTAGCTTAAAAGGCATTAAATAAAAGCGCTTGTTGGGAGACGACCCAACACTTTTTTCACATAATTAGGCTAATGTAGTAATCATGTTTTATTGCTTTCGTTTCAATAAAGTGCCAAGTAAGACCTTTGGGGTGGTCTATGGTGATAGTTGGTTTGATCTTGCTGAAAAACAGAAACTTTTGCGCTCAGGAAAATAATTCTCATTATTAACATAAGTGTGATAAAATACTAATTATTTTTGCAGAAGATTAATAGACAAATTTCCCAGGTTTTACTAATTTTTCAGAATTTTTGGAGTAGCAGAAGTATGGTTGGAGTACAGATTACTACAGACTGTTCTGTTTTTGACAGATTCTGTTTTCAATGCATAGCTTGCTTGTTTTCTAGTTTCTATGGCTTATAATGCTCAATATAAATTGTGGAAATGATATGCTACAGTAGGCATTGTGTGGAAATAATTATGAATCTTGTCTTTGACACTACCAAAGTGAAATGGTTTGCTCTTTATCATACTAACCTATCTCACGAAGTTCCGTTAAGTTTTGTGTGATTGAAGTTTTCAAGTTTTGGGTGAGATGTCGATATGAGGAGAATAAGGAGTGACAAGAACTTAAGCTTGGGGATGCTCAAGGCACCCCAAGTTAATATCCAAGGAGGATACAAACAACTAAGCTTGGGGATGCCCCGGAAGGCATCCCCTCTTTCGTCTCCAACATTACCGGTAACCTCACTTGGAGCTACATTTTTATTCGTCACATGATATGTGTTTTGCTTGGAGCGTCATTTTATTTTGTTAGGATTTTCTTTCTGTTATTTAGAATAAGGTTTTGCATCTTTTGTTTCAGTAAAAGTGGCAAGGATAGCCTTTACCATGCTTATCTTGCAAGTATATGAGTTGCTGTTTCAAAACAGAAAGTTTATCGATGTTGCAAAAATTCCCGAGAAACGTCAGAATGTGATAAAATGTTGAAACTTTTTTCACAATAAGCTCTGATAAATTTTATACAGTGTGGTAAATTTTCATAATTTTTGGAGTTAAAGAAGTATTGATACTCTTGCATTCTTTAGAGGTTGTATTGTTTTGGCAGATTGCTGTTATGTTTGCATTATTTGCATATGTTTGCTTGTTTAATGATTCTATTTGAGGATAGGAGTATTAAATATGCAGAGGCATTTAGTATGCAATGTTGAATAATAATTTTTGTGATTTGCTACAGCAGAGAATGATAAGGTTTTGCATTGATTTATACTAACTTATCTCACGAGTTCTTGTTGAGTTTTGTGTGGATGAAGTTTTTGATATTTAGGAAAACCGTGATATGAGAGGAATTAAGGAGACACAAAATCTCAAGCTTGGGGATGTCCAAGGCACCCCAAGACAATATTTCAAGAAGTCTCAAGCATCTAAGCTTGGGGATGCCCCAGTAGGCATCCCACCTTTCTTCTTCAACAATTATCAGTTAGTATCGGTTGAGCCTAAGTTTTGCTTCTTCACTTGAGTTGTGCTATTCTTGGAATGTCATTTTGTCTTGTTTTGCTTGCTATTTTAATAAAAATACTTAGATCTGAATTTTTTTAAATCAGAGAGAGTCCTCAAATAGCTACCCATTTACTTAACTACTCGTTTGATCTTCACTTATATCTTTTTGGAGTAGCTTGTCATTTACCCTTGTGCCTCACTTATATCCTATGAGTAAATTATTGAATAAACTGAATATAATGAAGCTGAAATTATATGTTCATATCATGCCCAGTGGTAACTTCACATTGGGTTTAGAAAGTGAAATCTTTTGAAGCTTGACAATCACAATATTGGTCATACAAGGAATTCATGAATGATTAGTAGAAGGAAGAGAACTTTCACATGCAAATACACTATTTTGGAAATCTTTTGTGATTGTGAGCTCCCATCAAAATATTATATGCCAAAATTGTTGACATTGGACAAGGAAGATAACGTAATGATTTATGTTTGTTCATATTCACAAAGAAGTTATATTGTCATAGATCCTTCAACATGTGGTGCTTGCCCCCCATCTTTGCTAACCAAAAATTCCGCACCAAGTAGAGATACTAATTGTGCATACAAAAATCCTTAAACCCAAATCTTATTTTCAAGAGTCCACCATACCTACCTAAGGATTGAGTAAGATCCTTCAAGTAAGTTGTCATCGGTGCAATAAGGCAATAAAAATTGCTTCTAAAAGTGTTAGATCATTTAGTGTAAGAGAAAATGAGCGTTGTACGAACTTGTGATGGCAAAGAATAAAAGCGACAGACTGCATAATAAAGGTTGTTATCATAAGGGGCAATATAATGTGATGTTCTTTTGCACTAAGGGATTGAGCATACAAACAAAAAGCGCATGGCAAACTCTGCTTCCCTCTGCGAAGGGACTACCTTTTACTTTTATGTATTTACTTTCATGCAAGAGTCAAGGTTTTTCTCTCTATTCCTTTTTATTTTTCTCTTTTGACAAGCACCATGTGGTGACGAAAGATCTAGGCACATATATCCAGTTGGATATGGGTAGCATGAGTTATTATTGTTGACATCACCCTTGAGGTGAATACGTTGGGAGGCGAAATTATAAGCCCCTATCTTTATATGTGTCCGGTTGAAACGTTTTGCTCATGTGTATGCGATGAGTGCTAGCAATCATATAAGAATATATGATGGTTGAGTATGTGGAGCTCTTACTTAGACTCTGTTGAATAAGTTGCATTGCAATTGTTTGGTGACTAACACTATAGGTTGTTGAGTTTCAAGAGAATTCATTGTTTGAACCTTAACATGTGAATCGGTTGCTACTTTGTCATGATGAGTTTTATGAGAAAGAGTTGCTGTTATGATGCTAGGGAAAGTGATTGAAATTATCATTGATCAAACTTATGCACTTTGCTAGCATTCACACTTCATAAATTATTTCTATTATCATTTACCTACTCGAGGACGAGTAGGAATTAAGCTTGGGGATGTAGATACATCTCCAACGTATCTATAATTTATAAAGTATTCATGCTATTATATTATCATTCTTGGATGTTTTACAATCATTTTATAGCAACTTTATATCATTTTTTGGGACTAAGCTATTGACCCAATGCCCAGTGCCAGTTGCTGTTTTTTGCTTGTTTTTTACATCACAGGAAATCAATATCAAACGGAGTCCAAACACCGCGAAACTTTTTGTGGATTTTTTATGGACCAGAATACATCCAATGGGCCAAAGCAACACCTGGGGGGTGCCCCGAGGGGGCACAACCTAGCAGGGCACGCCCAGGTGAGTTGTGCCCACCTCGGTGGCCTCCTGTACCTCCTCTTCGCCCTATAAATCGTCAAATATTCCAAAAACCCTTGGGGTTACCCTAGATCAGAAGTTCCGCTGCCGCAAGCCTCTGTAGCCATGAAAAACCAATCTAGACCCTGTTCCGGCACTCTGGTGGAGGGGGAAATCATCACCGGTGGCAAACTTCATCATCCCGGCGGCCACCATGATGAGGAGGGAGTAGTCCACCCTCGGGGCTGAGGGTTTGTACCAGTAGCTATGTGTTTAATCTCTCTCTCTCTCGTGTTCTTGAGATGACACGATCTTGATGTATCGCGGGCTTTGTTAATATAATCAGATCAGACGGTGTTTTCCCCTCTCTAACTTGTTGTGATGAATTGAGGTATCCCTTTGAGATTTCGTTTTATTGGATTGAATACTTTTATGGATTTGAGAGCTCTTGATATATGTCTTGCATATGAATACCCGTGGTGACAATGGGGTATTATTTCGATTCACTTGATATATGTTTTTGCACTCAACTTGCGGATTCCCGAGGTGACATTGGGGTAATCTACGCATAGGGGTTGATGCACATTCTTGTCTTTGTTTCTCCGCTAGAAATCTTGGGGCACCCTTTAAGGTTCTTTGTGTTGGATTGAGTATTATGAATCTGAAATTATTTGGTGTTATTTTAGTACGAACTCTTGGATAGATCGATCGGAAAGAATAGCTTTGAGGTGGTTCCGTACCCTACAAACAATTTCTTCTTATGTTCTCCGCTAGATAGGAACTTTGGAGTGATTTTTCGTTGCACGTTGATTGATGGTTATATGATCCAATTATATTAGCATTGTTGAGAGATTGCACTAGCGAAAGTACGGACCCTAGGCCTCATTTTAAAGCATTGCAATATGTTTGTGCTCCGTTTTATCAATTGCCATCTTGCTGTTTTTTTATTGTTCTTATTACAAAAATCAATATCTACTATCCATATTACACATGTATCACCATCTTCGCCGAACTAGTGCACCTATACAAATTACCATTGTATTTGGTGTGTTGGGGGCACAAGAGACTTTTTATTATTTGGTTGCAGGGCTGTTTGTGAGAGACCATCTTCATCCTATGCCTCCCATAGATTTATAAACCTTAGGTCATCCACTTGAGGGAAAATTGATATTGTCCTACAAAACTCTGCGCTTGGAGGCCCAACACGTGTCTACAAGAATAAAGTTGCGTAGTAGACATCATGGCGCTCCACAGGCGTCTTCGCCGAGCTTTCGAAGAATGTGGCGGCTGCTGTGGAGCATTATGGCGCTCACGAGGAGGACTCCGAGCAGTGGCTGTTCTGGTCACAGTTTCCGGCCTCCGAGCATCCTCCCCTCCTCACCAACCATATGAAACAGCTGATGGAGCTGCATCGGATGTCCGAACTGGCGCTGAAGGATCTATGTATCCAGCTATGGCCGGCCGAGCGGATTCCAGAGAGCTACTTCGGCTTAGTGCAGAAGCTGCGGGACGCGCCTCTCCATGTTGAAGCTATGAAGCGGTCGACATGCCTCGAGGGAGCTAGGCTGGCGTTTGTGTAACATCCCAATTTTCATTTTGGATGTTATACATAGGTCATCATATGCATATCATATTTTATTTGCATTTTTGGTTGTGATCCTAGAAATTTTAAGCAACTCAAGGACCCAAGGAGAGAGTAGGGGATTTCATTTATTTTCATATTTGAATTTTTCTCAAATTTGAAAATAGGATCAATTTGGTTTTAATATTTTTCTTTCCAATTATTTCTAATATTAAAAATAAAAGAGAGAAGATAATATGACATCTTCAAAAAGAAAGGAATATTGGAGGAAAAGTTTTAAAATCAAATATATATTTTATTTGGACTTTATTTGAGATTTTATTTGAATTAGAAAAATATGCATTTTTGAAAATTGCATTATTAGGCGAGAAAAATGTTCACTTTGTTCTAAATATTTTATTTAGACAGTGAAAATTGTTTCTGGCATTTTTAGAATTTTTTTTATTTTATTAGGATTTTTTTCGGCAGAATTTATTTAAAAAAAGTTTCCGCCCGACTAGGCCAAAGGAGCCGCGCCGCCGCCGGACTCCACCACCGCCGCCCCCTCGCCCAAGGAAGCCACCGTCCTCCCTTTATATACGGCGCCCCCGACCCATCTCCACCCCAAG